>NW_007379585.1:0-1957 GCF_000475195.1 Diaphorina citri | reverse complement strand
AGATTAAGTCCTTGAAGGTATAAAGGTTTATAAAATGCTCCTCTTCCACCCTTGTGACGACTTTACAGATTTAGTTATACGCACGTTTCCGAAAAAACCTAGTCCGTCCCAATCCACATTGTACTTTTCCACCGTTCAGTTCTGGGGAGTCGTCAGAGGAAATATGACTTTGAAGTGATTTTGGTAATCCAGATCCATATAAGAATCGCATATTTTATGGTATTTAGAGTTGAGAAAAAGCGCATAACCACCCCCTCAATCCCCATACGATAGAATTAGTTGGTCCCTACATTAGTTCCTAAACCTCTTTGTTTAATGGTTTGTTCTCCTAAATATTCCTCCGTTCGTTGAAACAAATTATCCATAAAAATAAAAAACCTTTTATCTTTTCTTGAGGTATGGGATGTATATCTAGGAGAATTTTTTGACGACTCCTTAAAAACTTACCTTACATTTCCTACTCCGTACGTTCCTGTTCCTTAGTTCCACATAATAACGCTTTACTATTTTTCCCTTAAACACTTATCCCTTTCCGTCCTTTCACGAGGTTTCGATTTTCGCAAATGGAGCGGAATTTTTACCTGGAAAAAAGCCATTTACAAAAGTTTCCCAAGATTTCACCTTATGGAACTCTTACTGAATTACAAAACAAAATAATATGTGTAAAAATTTTTCCACCTAAAAGATAACCACCGCTATCACTGCGGCTGTAGTATTTCACCTTGTGTTTTAAATTCAGCCGCATGGACTGTTTATCACCGTAGATTTCTGTGTGGTTTTGTGTGTGTCTCTCTCGTGTGTGTGGCGCATAGCTGTTCAATCCGCCTCAGGTAGTTTGGTATTAACACTTCTTTCATCTCTCACTTTTGTTAGATACAATACTTTCCCACTCGCCCCCACCCCCCTCCTTTGACCAACGTCCTTTGCCTCCTATACTACCCCCCACTAATCAACCTTACACATTCATTGACCCTTGGGAGAATTTTGTACAGACACCTGTTACCTCCAGTCATAATCCTGGGAACCACAATGTGAACCAATATCAGGAATTTCAACCTAATGAGCACGAGGGCAATTCACATCAGCACCACACATCACACCAGCCCCAAACTGCCACAAGCTCACACTCCCATACTCACCATCACGCTCAAAATGAACACAACGAACATACTCGTCATTCTTTTCAGAACCATTCCCACCAAGAAACCCATCATAATCCTTCTCACCATCAAGAGCATCACCATAACCCTTTCCAAAACCATCAGTCCCATATCCATCATAGCCATAATCCCGGCCATTCCCACCATGAGAATAATCCCTCCCATTCCCAACCTCATACTCATCATACATTCCATTCTGACAATTCCAACGCCCAATCATTCCATGAATCTAATCCTGCATGCTCCTCTTCACAAGAACTAACAATAAATCAAGACAACGAGCAGCTAGAAGAAGATGTTCAGCAACATGAAGACTGCAATGAGAATGAGGTAAGAATGAGTTAGTGTTGAAAACAATAAGTGCCTACTTATTTATTTATCAAATTCCTTTCATCAGCGCTCTACATCTCGTAAAAATTATAGTAGATTAATAGATACCTAAGAAAATGAAAAGGTACCTAAGACGGTATCTACTTTTAAAAATGTTGTAGTCTCTGGTTAAGTATATTCAAATGGGTAAGTAAAGCAACCATCCACCACTCCAAAGATCAACTTGAATTTATTTATCTTGATTGCAGGCTGGTCTAGCAAGAGCCCTTGCACAGGTACCTATCGGTACCCCCATCAGTGCTGAGCAGTTAGCTTATGAGGATCACATCCACAGACAACACTGGGAAGAAGGTCACATCGATTATCTGGGAAAAGACTCTTGGGATAACATTTGGAAGAAGATTTCACAAACCATTGAGCCCAGCAAACCACCAGCAGCTGAACCATCTCAAACCACATCGGAAAGT
>NW_007379584.1:5000-46596 GCF_000475195.1 Diaphorina citri | reverse complement strand
ACAACAACAACAACAACAACAACAACACCAACACCAACACCAACACCAACACCAACACCAACACCAACACCAACACCACCACCAACAACAACAACAACAACAACAACAACAACAACAACAACAACAACAACAACAACAACAACAACAATAATCCCCGTCTATACAAAAGCCGCAGATGGTTAAAACTAAAAGAGAATTAGAAAAATTACCCATTTCCTGAATCTTTTTACTTTTATAATATAAGTTGAAAATAGTAAGCAGAAGGATTTTTTTGTGATGTTGGGAAATGGACGGAAGAGATAGATGACAGCGAAGATCTGAGTAAGATATATATTGTTAGGAAAGGAAGGATAGAAGCCATTGACTTTATAAAAAAGTCTTCCTTATGATTAGAAATATTGTTAAACTATTAACTATGTAAATATAAAAGAAGAGCAGGTAAATTGAGAAATTATGAGGAAAAAAACGATCTCCTCAGAAGTTATTTTTTAGCTTAGGAGGTCTTATATCATGTAAAACCATTTATAAAAATAAAACATGTATATTTTTCAATATTCAATATATTCTTCTTCTTCTTCTTCTTCTTTTGAATGCTTGTGGATGGTCACAGAAGTCACACTATACCGTATAGGTACATAAACTCTACCAATATTATCCTTGTTTGCTTCTTTTATATCTACATCCGGATTTCTGAACTGCTTGGCCTGAATAATAAAAATTCCAATCAACTTCCCAAAAATATAAAACAACTTCAAATGACACAACGCAACCCCTACCTAATATAGATTACCCATAATTCTCTTCCTATGGACTACTCATAGTCCCATTCCTATGACTTATAGTCCCATTCCTATGACCTACAGTCCCATTCCTATGACCCATAGTCATAATTCATAAAGTTTTGTCCCATCAGATAATTGTGTTGAGCTGGAATTGGAAGTCTATCCACCCGAGATATTATGGGATGACTTTGAAAATTGTTTTTTGTTTAATATCGTTTTCCGGGTGTCTTCAAAATTGCTTTGAAAAAGGTCTAACATTATTATTAGCTGTTGGAATTTCATCCTAAACAGATGGGATTCGTTCTCGATACGGCTATAGCTTTCTCTTATCCCGTCTTCCTTCTCTCTTCCGTTTCGGGCCGATCCGCAACAACATCGATGATTGGGTAATTTTATTGTCGTTAGAGAGACGACCTAAGAGCTTTATCAGGTGGAAATCTCGTTTCCGTTCAAACAAATTTGTGTGGACACCCTGTATAAATCTATCATAGAAATGGTTTGAACGTGGACAGAAGATGTCCGGTGCCATTCTTTGCCATAATAAATGAAATTAATTCAATTTCTTCTGAGATCCTTCTCCTCCTCCTTCTCCTACTCTTTCTTCTCCTCCTCCTTCTCCTCTTCCATTACCTTCATCATGTTTTATTTTCTTCTTCCCCTTCCATTTCTTTTATTCATCTTTCATCTGTCATTCTTGATTTTTCAAACATCCATTCTTTATTTTCTCCATCGCTTTTTTCTCTCGTCATTCTGTTCCTCCACCTCCTTCTCCTCTTCCTCTTCTTTCCTTCTTCTTCTCCTTCTTTTGGTCTTTCTTATCCATGTCCCCCTTTTCCTTCTCTTCATTTTAGTTTTTCTCATCCATCTCTCCCGTATTCCATAAGAAAGACCAAAAGAAGGAGAAGAAGAAGGAAAGAAGAGGAAGAGGAGAAGGAGGTGGAGGAACAGAATGACGAGAGAAAAAAGCGATGGAGAAAATAAAGAATGGATGTTTGAAAAATCAAGAATGACAGATGAAAGATGAATAAAAGAAATGGAAGGGGAAGAAGAAAATAAAACATGATGAAGGTAATGGAAGAGGAGAAGGAAGAGGAAGAGGAGGAGGAGAAGGATCTCAGAAGAAATTGAATTAATTTCATTTATTATGGCAAAGAATGGCACCGGACATCTTCTGTCCACGTTCATTGATGGTGAAAGTTGCGGAAAGTAGATGATATCATTTGCTGAGAACTCATTCTGTAGCTTCAAGAGGTTTGATAGAGGGAACTGTAACTGCTAACGTCTTGAGAGGAAGAAGAAATCGAAAAGAGAAGGAAGACTGGATAGGAGAAAGCCAGCCGTTGCGAGAACGAACAATATCCGTTCAGGATAAAATCCGCCCCGGGCGGGAATCGAACCCGCGGCCTAATGCATACAAGACAGACGCGTTACCAACCAAGCTAACTAGGCTGGCCAAGCTTTTCCCTAATGTCTCCCTGTAAGTAGGTATACGTGCTTGAGTACTTTTAGGGAATTTTGTCTTGACTTTCTCATTAATTTCTTCCTTTTCAAGAATTACGATTGAAAAACAATGCCTATACAGCGATATTATAACCATGGTTAACCATGTTCTTGTCTTGAAAAGGAAGAAATTAATGAGAAAGTCAAGACAAAATTTCCTAAAAGTACGTACTCAAGTATGGTTAAGCCATCGCTGTCAACAACAACAACAACAACAACAACAACAACAACAACAACAACAACAACAACAACAACAACAACAACAACAACATGAACAAGAGTAACAACAACAACAAAACAACAACAACAACAACAACAACAACAACAACAACAACAACAACAACAACAACAACAACAACAACAACAACACCAACAACAATACAACAACAACAACAACAACAACAACAACAACAACAACAACAACAACAACAACAACAACAACAACACCAACACCAACAACAACATCAACAACAACAACAACAAAAAAAAAAAAAAAAAAAAAAAAAAAAAATCCGGAACTTGCAACGTTTTGCTGTGGCACGCCTCACATAGTAACACAATCTCATTTTTCGAGAGAGCTCTGTGCTGGTGAAGCTCGTCAGCTAAAGTGCTTTTCAAATTAGGTATTGCTCTCAAATTCAAGATGCGGTTTCCGCTGCTCTCCTTTTTCTTTTTTTCTCCATAGTTCTCCTCCTCCTCCTCCTTCTCCTCTTCTTTCTCCTCCTCCTCCTCCTCCTCCCTATCTACATCTTCTTCGCCACTTTCTCCGATCTTATCCTAAATCAATTAATTAAAAACGAAAAGAAAAGAAGTAAAAATAGGAGAAAGACGCTGCCTCGGTCGATGCTGATTTTCAATGAGAAAGCTCCTCTCTTTCCTTCGTTTTCTTCTTCTTCCTCTTTTTCTAATTCTTCTTCTTTTTGTTCTTCTCCTCCTCCTCCTCCTCCTCCTCCTCCTCCTCCCTCTCCTCCTTTTTCATTGTGTTCTTTACATTCTTCTCTTTTTGTATAGACGGGGATTTCTGTCTGGAAAAAGCCTTTGTCATCATTTTAGATAAACCTTATTATGACAGTCCCCCAGTCGTGCATCATTTTTACTTTCCTTATCCTATAGGAAGGAAAGTAATGTAATCGGGTCAAATTTTCGATGGTCAGCTTTTAGTGCCAAAACACGTTTTAAGGTCCCTAGAGCCTAAATCCAAAGTTTCAGCCATTGGTGCGCTGTATAGGCATTGTTTTTCAATCTTAATTCTTGAAAGGGAAGAAATTAATGAGAAAGTCAAGACAAAATTCCCTAAAAGTACTCAAGTATGGTTATGCCATCGCTGTATAGGCATTGTGTTAGGGTGTGCACCCGCTCTCATGAGAACGTTTAGGGTGCACCGAGGTACTGAAGAGGGCACTCAGAGGAAATGAGCAAGATGGAGATGGAGCAAGATGTTGGAAAAAAAAACGTATTCACCTCATAGGTCAGAACTGAGAAAGAATAGAAAATAGAATGATGATAGGGAAGGAGGGAAGGAGAAAGAGGAGGAGGAGGAGGAGGAGGCGACCAAGGAAGATGAGAAAAAGAGGAGAACAGATGGGGGCAAAAAGAAGAAACAGAACAGTATTCAAATCGCTCTCCTGAAAAGCTGGAAATTCGCAGAGAGCGCTCTTTTCTCACAAATGAGCGATAAATTTATCTCGTCGATAGATGGCCGGTCGACTATGTGTGGACACACCTTCAGAGTCAGAAGCAGCCAGTAGAGGTAGTTATGTAGATACTATAGGGCTGATTGAGAGGCTGACGAAAAACGTCGAGCCCGGCTGTACACGGGAAAAGGCGAGGAAGAAGAAGAAAAAGAAGAGGAAGCAGAATAAGAAGAAGCAGAAGAAGAAGAAGCAGAAGAAGAAGCAGAAGAAGAAGAAGGAGAAGAAGAAGAACAAGGAGAAGGAAGAAGAAGCAGAAGGAGAAGCAGAAGAAGAATGGTACGATAATGTAATTGACAAAATAGAGGGTGGAAGGGAAAGAAAGAGAAGGAAATTGAATGAGGTTGGCGAAAATTAGACCAAAGAATAAAAGTAAAGAGCGAGAAATACCGGTGAACTCCATATCGGTTAAATGGAGCATGAACGAAGATAGGTAGAGAAAATAGAGAACACGACAGCGTTGAGGAGATGAAAAAGAAACGGAGGAGGGTAGAATAAACTGTGGGAAAAAAAGTAGTCGAAGAAAAAACAGAAGAAGAAGTGTACACAGAAAGGAAAGAAAAAAAAGGTAAAGAAGAATAAGAAAGAACACTGGAAGGTAAATTAATTCAAGGAAATTCTATTAAGATAAAGGAAAAAAAAGCGGAGGTGAAGAAGATGGGACGGAGAGGAAAAGGAAGAGTGAAAAATTTACAAGCGGAAGAGAAGGTTGAGAAGAAGGAAGAGGAGTAGGGGGAGGAGGAGGGAATACACAATAAGAAGAAATGAAATGGGAAGTGTGAGAATAAGTGAAGGAGAAAACAAGTAAAATAGAAAAGATTAAGTAGAACAAGAAGAGGAAGGAAAAGAAGAAGAAGAAGAAGAAGAAGAAGAAGAAGAAGTAGAAACAAAAGAAGAAGAAGAAGTAGAAAGAAAAGAAGAGAAGAAGAGGGGTAGTGTAGGGCAAGAAAGAGGAGGAGGAGAAAGAAGAAAAGGATGAAGAAGAAAAAGAAAAATGGAAAACAAGGAACATAAAGAATGAGAAGAAAAAGAAGAAGTGGAAGAAGATTAAGAGGGAGGAGGATGAGGTATGTAAGATTACATTAGTATTAAGTATTTGTATGTAAATTGTGCATAATATTTTTGTGAATGAGCATGATAAAATAAATAAATTAAATTAATTAAATTAAGGGTAAGTGATTTATATTCGATATAAGTAATTAACAATATCAATCTATTAAGTACTACCTAATAAAGACAATCCAATAGCCGATTGCTTACTCACCTATAAGCCGATTGCTTACTCACCTATATCTAATACTTCTATACGTTATGGATAACGTGTAGAATAACCATGATGTTTGCCAACCTCCGGAACGGAGACGGCACCTCAAGAAGAAGAAGAAGAAGAAGAAGAAGAAGAAGAAGAAGAAGAAGAAGAAGAAGAAGAAGAAGAAGAAGAAGAAGAAGATGCACGAGAAGGAGAAGTAGACCCCAATAGAAAACACCCAATAGAGTCAATAGACCATCACAATATTAAAAAGGGAACAAACTCAAACAAGCCAAAGAAATTCATCACATCATCCACATTACAAGACAATATAAATGCAGACAAAAAGAAAAATATACCCACTCTGGACAGCAATCAACAAAAATGCCACCACCAAAACGGAGAAAAAAAAGCATTCAAAAGCACTCTGCATTTGCCCAATACCACCAAACAATAGAGAAAAGAGAAGAGCAAACAATGAAAAACCAAGCGAAGATGTGCGTGAAATTGAAGGAAATGTATTGGAAAACAGCAAAACACGTCACAGCTAAGTACACTCCCTGATCAAACGTCTCAAGAAAAGAAAATGAAAATTTCAAGAGGAGAAGAATGTAAAGAACACAATGGAAAAGGAGGAGGGCTGTCTGTCTGTCTGTAAACAAAATATCTCGAGAACGGTAAGAGCTAGAGACTTGAAATTTGGTATGTAGCTGTCAAATGTGACAAGGCTGCGACACGAAACTTTTGGTCAAGATCGGTGCAACGGTTGGCGGCATTTCACCGCTTTTTGGCGGTTTTCGGAGTAATTTAACAATATCTCGGGAATGGTATGAGCTAGAGACTTGAAATTTGGTATGTAGTTCACAAATGTGACAAGGATGTAACACAAAACGTTTAGTTGAGATAGGTGCTATGGTCGGCGGTATTTTGACCGCTTTTTGGCGATTTTGACCGTTTTTTGGCGGTTTTCAGCTATACCGACTATACGGTTAGAGATATTTATTATTTTTTTTATTATTATTTAATATACCTTATTTATACTGTCGGCTAAGACTGAAAAGTCCCATTATGCCAACAGTTTAAACAGGCCTCATTTATTTACATCAAACAAAGTACATACATAGGTTTAACAATGAATGAAACAATAACAACAAAGGAAAGGAATGAATCATTCAGTAGGATAAGGAAAGTCGTGTGATGTTCACACCAGATATTTTTTTTTTTTTAGAGTATATTTCGTTCGGAATCTGAAACGATTTCCCCTTTTCTGTGCAGTCCATATCCCCTCATTAAAGAAAAATCCGCCAGCCTAGTTAGCTCAGTTGGTAGCGCGTCTGCCTTGTAAGCGCTAGGCCGCTGGTTCGAGTCCCGCCCGGGGCGGATTCCATCCCAAACAGATAATGTTCGTTCTCGGAAAGGCTGGCTTTCTTCTATCCTGTCTTCCTTCTCTCTTCGTTTCCGATTCCGAAAGGCAAATACCCATTTACTAAAGCAAGAGAGTCATCAGCCAGTTTCTTTCTCAGTATTTCCTTCATTATTATTATTGACGTCAATAGTTGTTGTCGTCGTCGTCAAGATCTTTGTCAAGAAGCGATATGGACGTGCCATAAAGACGTCGCGTCGTACGATGAAAAATAATTCCATTTCAAATATTTCAATATCTTATGAATAACATTGTGTTTTTGAGTTGTCACCCCTCGAAAGAGATTGTTTGAACATTTTAAAAGCTAAGACAATTGGAGAGTTAACCCTTTGAGTCTTGCGTGTCTCCTTTGAAGGTCATTCTCATCAAAAGGCACTTCTGTTTAGTTTAACCCACTGAAAATATTTCTTGTCCTTCGTGGGACATCTCTTAGGGCGTTATACATTTTTGTGTATAACCCGATGAGCTTGAGGTACTCCAGCATGGCTTTCGATCCATCAAGCTCATCAAGCAGGGACGGCTTGGTCCTCAAGGATGAACGGACAGGTGCATGGCGGACACAATCTAGAAGGTGTTTGACCGCAAGGTTTTCGCCACATCAGGAACATAGAGGGGGCGTTGTTGTTTCAAATAAAAGGCACCTTTCAATAGACCAGAGAAGGACAATTTCATTTACTATACGATATTTTACTCTATTCATGTGACACTAAGATTGTTTGTGAGCATCCAAGGGTTAAGCTTTAATCGTGACACCCTCAAATATTGAATTTCCTTAATGTACTTTCCACAAAGTTGTGCTCCAAAACAAAGAGGTGTCATGTTTAGTTATGAAAGGAATTTAAAATTCATAACCTAACACCTAGCTCTACCTGACACCTTACCTACCTACCTATACAGTTGAATGAAGGTGGAAATTTAAACGTTTTAACTCAGAAAATAAGGTTCCTTGAGTAGAAGGTCTGAGGAAGGCGAATGGATGGATAAAGCTTTACGTTTTCAAAGGATAGGCGTTTGACCGAAATTTGCAAACTTTGTACAACGGACTCAATTGGTATGAGCTATCGTGTTCTGTTCAATGGTGGTGGGGATGATTTTATTGCACACTACAAATTTGTATGGGACTGGGTGTCCAGAAAATGTTGCTGCACTCAAAGAACTAGTCAGAAGAAAAAGAAGATGTCCCATTTAAAGTTAAGAACTCAATAAAGTCAAATATTAGATAAAAAGGGCTAGTTATCAGGATAAAATTGATACCTATGGTAATAGAAAGCCTAGTTAGCTTGGAGGCTAGCGCGTCTTCCTTGTAAGTGCTAGACCGAAGGTTCGATTCCCGCCCGGGGTGGATTTTTTTTTTCCTGAACAGATAAGGTTCGTTCTCGGAGCGGCTGGCTTTCTCCTATCCTGCCTTCCTTCTCTCTTCGCTTTCAGGGCGATAGACCTTGGCAGTTACAGTTCCCTCTATCAAATCTCTTGAAAATGAAGAGCTATATACCTACCTATACCAAAAAGGCGTTTGAAAAAAAGACATAACCTACCTGGATCATTTTCAATTAGCACCAGTTGTAAATGGAACTTACCTACTCTAATGATTTGCCATCGAGTGAGCCGCGGGAGGCTCGCGAACGTCAAGAGTTCAAAGCGCCGTAATGTAGAGACGAAATGGTTGAGGAAAATATCTTACCTGTGAACAGTTAAAAGGAAATTTATTTGATTAGTGATCGAATCGGCTCTGAAAATGAATTTTAAAAAAAGGCCTAAAGTTGAGACTTTGTCAAAAAAATAGAACCGGTTGATAGAAAGAACTGTAGCTCAACGGAGGTCTTATCGTCCCGAAATCGAAGAGAGGAGGAAGTCAGCCGTTCTGCTGAGAACGAACCTTAACGAATCGAACCCGCGATCTAGCGCTTACAAGGAAGAAGGACTATTCTCCAAGCTAACTAGTCTGGCAGAAATTCGGACTCCGACCGAAATTTTTTGCTCCAGTTTAAGATCATCGTATTTTTATTACTTTCCTTATCCTATAGGAAGGAAAGTAATGTAATCGGGTCAAATTTTCGATGGTCAGTTTTTAGTGCCAAAACACGTTTTGAGGTCCCTAGAGCCTAAATCCAAAGTTTCAGCCATTGGTCCGTGTCTGTCTGTAAACAAAATATCTCGAGAACAGTAAGAGCTAGAGACTTGAAATTTGGTATGTAGATGTCAAATACAATATCTCGGGAATGGTACAAGCTAGAGACTTGAAATTTGGTATGTAGTTCACAAATGTGACAAAAGGATGCAAAACAAAACGTTTGGTTAAGATGGTTGCTGCGCTTGGCGGTATTATGACCGCTTTTGGACAGATTTCGACCGTTTTTTGGCGGTTTTCAGCTACACAGCGACAAAACGGTTAGAGATATTGTAAAAGAACACTCAAATAAGCATCATTCAATAGGATAAGGAAAGTCGTGTGATGTTCACACCAGATTTTTCTGCTTTTATTCTCAATCAAATAATCATGGGAATACAGGGTGGTTCGTGATTTGCGAACCACGCTTATATCTCAGAAACGGCTAGGAATTAAGGAATGAAATAAACGGCATCATGTAGATGAAATTTTGATGATTAAAATGGCTTTTTTTAAATTTGCAATTTCTTTTGCAAAACGGCCCATTTTTTGCCAAATATAGGTCACTCTTATGGGAACCCCCATTTTTTATTTAATTTTTGGAATCAGCATAAAATTTTAATTGAAAAAATGTATTCACTCGAAAAAATTTGCTCTACAAAAATTCTGTACACTGTGAGAAAGAAAAACAATTTCTTAATTATTTCTTTAGTTTTTGTATTATTCACTTAACTATTTCAACAACAATCAACAACAACAAACAAATTTATAAAAGCTGTTCAAAATGAGATCCATTTCTTTGTACACAGTAACGCATTGTTCGCTCTAACTCAGGACCAACTGCGTTGTTCATCAAATCTGGGGTCACTGACGCACACAAAATCGCGATTTGTGCAAATTTTTGTAGAGCAAATTTTTTCGAGTGAAAAATTTTTCAATTAAAATTTTATGCTGATTCCAAAAATTAAATAAAAAATAGGGGTTCCCATAAGAGTGACCTATATTTGGCAAAAAATGGGCCATTTTGCAAAAAAAATTGCAAATTTAAAAAAAGCCATTTTAATCATCAAAATTTCATCTACACGATGCCTTTTATTTCATTCCTTAATTCCCAGCCGTTTCTGAGATATAAGCGTGGTTCGCAAATCACGAACCACCCTGTACATATATATAGAAATGTGTCACTGCACTGAAGCCCTTCTCAAACAGGTATGTTGTTGGAAAGGCAAGTAATAACCACTTGGCCTTATTCCATAGGTCTCGACAAGTTTCTTTTCCTTGAGGCCAGAACTTTTCATACTCATACGAATTGAACAGAGCTTCTTTTCAACATCATACTTGATGTCCATCAATGATTTTTGAATAGATTCAGGGACCAAGGATTGTCCGCTGTGGATGGATTCAAAACCCACTTCTAATGTTGTTCGGTCTTGACCAGTTCTCTTTTCGCCCCCAGAAATCGGAAATCGCCCCCGTTCAGAATCGCTACTCTAAATGGTTACTAAAGGATACATGATGTGTGTTTCATTCTGTCTAATTGAGCTTCAATGAATTCCAGAGCGCTCAAATATGACTCCAATCTTGTTTGTGTAGAAATTCTCCCCCCCCCTTCTCCCTTTGATTTTGGGACGAAAAGAACCCGGGTGTTTAAAAAAGAAAAAAAAAAAAAAAAAAAAAAAAAACTTATCCATAAAGGGGACCAAAGAGGGTTCTTCAGGTCTAAATAGGTTGTTTTTATTAAGTTTGATGGAGGGAACTACTTATAACTACTGAAGGTCTTACCGTCCCGAAATCAAAGAGAGGAGGACAGGTTATATAGAAGTAAGCCAGCAGTCCCCGAAACGGACCTCATTTTTTTTTCGACTAGGTAACATCCACCCCGGGCGGGAAGCGAACCCACGATATAGCACTTACAATGTAGAAACGCTAACCTCCAAGCTAACTAAGTAGACTGAGCTGGCACTTGTGTGAATTTTTACATCATCCTCGAAAAATAACTCAATTTTAGTAAGCTGACATAATAGGTTAAGAAGGTTTTAGGAGGTAAGGAGGGAAACCTAAGGGGAGGTTTAAGAAGGTAAGGGGAGGTTTAAGAAGGTAAGGGGAGGTTTAAGGAGGTAAGGGGAGGTTTAACAAGGTAAGGGGAGGTTTAAGGAGCTACAAGAAGAGGTTAAGGAGGGGGAGAGGATCCATTTATCTTAAGAAGCATAATAAAACGCAAGATAGTATCTTAAGGTTGACATTAATCTCAAGTCTTTCTTCTAGCACTAGCTATACCAGCTCCCAAACAAGATATCTTTCACCTTCTTCTTCTTCTGCTTCTTCTTCTTCTTCTCCACTTCTTCTTCTTTCTTCTTCTTCTCTTTTTCTCTAAGTGTCTAGCTCGCGCTTTCTCTTCCTAAGTTCAAAAAACAGAGGAAAGAGGAGGAGGAGGTGAAAGAGGAGAAGAAGGAAGAGAGTAAGATTTTGAGATTTGGAGAAGCAGAGAGAAAATTTACTTTACTTACTTTGAAAGAATGGTCACATCATCATTAGTTGAATAAACCTATCATAACCAGCGTCCGATGAGGTCTCTGCCTTGTATGCGCTATAGGTCGCAGGTTCGATTCCCAACCCATGAACTTGATACAATTGTATCACAAGCCTCATGTCCAGTTTTCCAATCTCAACATGAGCCTTTAATTATTTCTTAAGTCAAATTATACTTTTAAGATCTCATCATAAAATTATTTAGATCTCATCCTAAAATTATTTAGAACATAGAACTTGTTGCTACTTAAATTTGTAAAGTTCGATTTGTTGTTAACTGTAAAGTCACTTGTGTCTGATGATTTACAGTCTTCGGACTGTTCGATTGTAAAACTCCTTTGATTGCACCTTCTCCCAATGGAGGAGTTGCAAATGGGTAAAAATTATGAATAAATGGTCGGATTCCTATGTAAAAAGTTGGGAAAAATCCAAATCTGAGGTCAAAACTCCGAAAAAATAACTGTAAAAGTTCGAAAATTCAATTTTTATTTTCCGTTCTAATGAAGATGTGTGACGTCAGACTTAACGCAGTTGCTATTTTCGTCCGCTAGGTAGCGCCAGTATGCAAGCGCGCTAGCCGAGGAGCAGAAAGAACTGCGCAGAAACGTATGCGCACAAACACATTAATGCGTTGCCTGCAAGGGAGCTTTGCTCGGGACATTTGATGTGACGTCATCGCCTACGGGAGCGTATGCCGTGACGTCAAAGTTTACGATTTACCGGTATTTTTTAAATCGATTTATCTCGGTATCTAGAAGTCGTAGAAGAAAAAAGAAAATTCCGTTGGTCCTCATTTTTTCTGCTCTATGACTTTGAAACATAACCCAAGTAAGCGCAACTGATCTATTATAATTGTGTGGGTTCAGCTTTACATTATTTTTTATCCCCCCCTCCACACTCTCCTATCTAACGCCTTCTCCATTTTATCTCTCAAGTCTTCCTCAACCTTATCTCTCTCTCTCTCTCTCCACCTCAGTTTTGGTCTACCCCTCTTCGAAGAAAAAGAAAAATTCCGTTGGTCCTCATTTTCCCTGCTCTATGACTTTGAAACATCACCCAAGTAAGCGCAACTGATCTATTGAAGGTAAAACCCTCGTCATTAAAGACCTATCAGTTATACAGAGACAAGACCACCTTAAAAAAATAATGAAAATAAAAATCCTCCCTATTTTTCAACATAAAGAAAAAGAAAAATTCCGTTGGTCCTCATTTTTCCTGCTCTATGACTTTGAAACATCACACAAGTAAGCGCAACTGATCTATTGAAGGTAAAACCCTCGTCATTAAATACCTATCAGTTATATAGAGACAAGACCACCTTAAAAAAAAAAATAATAAAAATAAAAATCCTCCCTATTTTTCAACATAGCTTACTTATTAGTGCAAACATCTATGAACGCCCCCACAATATCCAGCTCTCTATGATAATATAGACCAGGCAGGGATCCGAATAGGCATTGAATGGATTGTGAGACCGGCATGGTTTCAGCATGATGTAGAAATGTAATGGCTGAGGTAAGGCTGGATTTGATGTGAAGTAAGGATTTGAATGTGGCTAGATCTTTGTTCTGAAATAGGAAACAAAAATTAGTTCCAAGATTTGACCCATAAATTATTTAAAAGATCTCAAGTTTCAATAAGTGAACGGGGTCGAGCGGATTTCGAATACAATTTCATGTCTTCTGACAATTTCATTTGTCCATACATGGTGAACTTTTGAGTGAGCTACGTGTGATACATTCCTAGGGTGTATCATGCGGCATGCTCATGATTAATTCACCGGGTATGGAGTTAATATTCAAAGCTCACTTGAAAAAGTTCATACTGGATAACGAATAGGCATTGAATGGATTGTGAGACCGGCATGGTTTCAGCATGATGTAGAAATGTAATGGCTGAGGTAAGGCTGGATTTGATGTGCAGTAATGATTTGAATGTGGCTAGATCTTTGTTCTGAAATAGGAAACAAAAATTCAAAGATTAGTTCCAAGATTTGACCCATAAGTTATTTAAAAGATCTCAAGTTTAAATAAGTGAACGGGGTCGAGCGGATTTCTAATACAATTTCATGTCTTCTGACAATTTCATTTTTGTCCATACATGGTGAACTTTTGAGTGAGCTACGTGTGATACATTCCTAGGGTGTATCATGCCCATGATTACTCCCTCTCTCTCTCTTTCTCACTGTGCCTCTCCCTCTCTCTCTCCTGTCTCTCCCTCTCTCTTTCTCACTCTCCTTTACTCTCTCTCTCTCTCTCTCTCTCTCTCTCTCTCTCTCTCTCTCTCTCTCTCTCTCTCTCTCTCTCTCTCTCTCTCTCTTCTACATGGTCTCTCTCTCTCTCTCTCTCTCTCTCTCTCTCTCTCTCTCTCTCTCTCTCTCTCTCTCTCTCTCTCTCTCTCTTTCTCTCTCTCTCTCTCAAACTTCACCTCAAACATCTTTAGTGGCAACCTCTTTGGTGGCTATCACCATTAATATCTTTTTATATTTATAATTTTCTCCATCCTTTTCATTGTTAAACCTATCTATGTACTTTGTTTAAGTGTGTTACTGTTACCTACGTTAACTGTAACATTCCTATAACCACCTTCCTTTTCAGAAACTTGTTCGTCTGTGAATCCATTTCAAATTCAAGGTTTTGAGAATTCATTATCTTTCGAAATTTGCAAACTTTGTACAACGGACTCAATTGGTATGAGCTATCGTGTTCTGTTCAATGGTGGTGGGGATGATTTTATTGCACACAACAAATTTGTATGGGACTGGGTGTCCAGAAATTGTTGCTACACTCAAAGAACTAGTCAGATTCCACAGTATTTGAAGAAATAAAACAAGATGTCCCATTTAAAGTTAAGAACTCAATAAAGTCAAATAGATAAAAAGCGCTAGTTATCAGGATAAAATTGATACCTATGTATAATAGAAAGCCCAGTTAGCTTGGAGGGTAGGGCGTCTGCCTTGTAAGTGCTAGACCGAAGGTTCGATTCCCGCCCGGGGTGGATTTTTTTTTCCTGAACAAATAAGGTTCGTTCTCGGAGCGGCTGCGGCTTTCTCCTATCCTGCCTTCCTTCTCGCTTCGCTTTCAGGGCGATAAGACCTTGGCAGTTACAGTTCCCTCTATCAAATCTCTTGAAAATGAAGAGCTATTATATACCTACCTATACCAAAAATCAATACAGTAGCTCCATTCAATACAGTAACCAGTAGGATACTCTCAGGTCTCCGAGATGAATTCTGATTATTTATCATCAATCATCATGTAAAAGTGTTCCAAAAGTGCCCCAAAGATGCCAAAATTGTTCAAACTCATCCATCCATGGCAAAAGGTGTTCGGAATTTATGAAACACGGTGTAGTTTACAACATCTGTGGTACTTTCTATATCATATCCCTTCTTCATCTCTTCCTTCTTCTCCTCCTCTCCTTCGTCTTCTTCCTCTCCTGCTCCTCCTCTTCTCCATCTTTCTATTCTTATACATCTTCCCATTCTTCTTGTTCGTCGTCGAGCTCTTCTTCTTCTTCTTCTTCTTCTTCTTCTTCTTCTTCTTCTTCTTCTTCTTCTTCTTCTTCTTCTTCTTCTTCTTCCTCATCTTGATCCTCACATACCTCCGCATATTTTCTTTTATTTCTTATGACATACCTTTTCGTATCGTCTTCATTTTCTGCTCTCTCAGTTCTTTCCCTCATATAATAATTTCTCGCTCGCTTCTTTTTCCACCTCCTTTTTCTGCAGTTTCATTTTCTTCCTCTTCCTCCTCCTGCTTCTTCTTCCCCTTCTTCTTCTCTTTTTTTTCTTATATTTTTCCTCATTCTTCTTCTTTTCACACTTTTCTTCTAGGTATTATCTGGTGAGCTTTCCTTGCTTTTTTACTTTCTCTTATTTATATATTTCTTTTTCTTCATTTTTTCTCTTTCCTTCATGCCTTTCTTATTTCACGCTTGACACCGATTCCCAATCGTCCTCCTTTTCCTCTTATAATTATTTTTCTATCCTCCTTCTTTCGTTCTTCTGTTTCCAGTTTTCATTCTTCTCCTTCTTATTCTACTTTGTATTGTCTTTTTTTTCTCTCCTTCCTAAAACTTTTTCCTTCTATCTATCATGTATTAAATTTATCGCTTTGCTCTTTCTATCTAATATTTCTCTCTTCTTTCTTTACTTTCCTGTTTCTTTCATGTCGCCATATTATCACACTCTTTGTCTCAAGTTTTCATCAATTCCTCCTCTCCCTTTTCTTCTTCTTCTTCTTCTTCTTCTTCTTGCTGCTCCTCTTCCTCCTGCTCTTTTTCTCCTTATGCTATAGCTATTATTTTACTTCCCTCTTTTCTTCTTCTCTTGTCTCTTCCTTCCCTTCACATCCACATTCCTTTCTCCCATTCTGAGGTGTTCTTTGTTTGTCATGCACATCTTCACGCTTTTCTTTATGATGATTTTTTTTCTCCCTTTTTTTTTCTCATATTTATTTGCTACCACTTTCCTCTCCTTCCTGCTCCTTCTTTCTCTTCTTTGTTGTCACCGTCTTCTTCTTTTCCTCCTCCTCCTTCTTCTTCAACATTTCTTTCTTTCCTTTTCATATTTTTTTTTTTTTTTATTCTTGAAAAGAAAGGTATGCAGAATATACATATCGTCATTTTCTAGTACTTCAAATTCTTTATGTTCTCTTCTTCCTCTTCCTCCTTCTCCTTCCTCTTCTTCTTGTAAATGTGCGGACAATCCACAACAACTTTACGAGGAAATAATTTACAATTTTAATAATATTTATGAAACATCTAAAAAGACAATAGAAACACGAGATACAAAATACCACACACCATGGGTGAATCAAAGGGTTAAAAACGAAATTGAGCTAAAAAGGAAACTGTTGAGAACATGGCAAAATAATAAAAATAATCTATTTCACTTGGAGAGGTATAAAAAACAGAGAAACCTAGTCACTAATCTTATTAAAAAACAAAAAAGAATTTATACCTATAAAGTTTTCAAGGAAGCCAGTGGTAACATGAAACAAACCTGGTCCTTAATAAATAATATGATGGACAGAAAGAAGAAGGATCCCATCGAAGATGTCCTCAAGAAAAATTTCCAAACCAATGATCTACTTACTCTTTCAAATCAGTTTAATAAAAAATTCATAGATCAAATCGTTAATATTAAACTGAAAAATCAAGGCCCTGAGATGAGTGTGAATATGAATGATTTTGTACCTCAAAGCTCTTATTCCACAATGTACCTACGGAAAGCCAGAATGGCGGATATTAACCTCATTTTGAAAAACATGAAGAAGACCGGTAAGGGCATTGACGGTATAAGAAGTGGAGACATAATAAATAATAAAACAATATTCATACCTATTATTACTCACCTCGTCAATTTGTAGGGCGGGGTCAGAACAGGACAGGAGAGACAGGAGAATCACCCGCGCATGCGCTAGGTCGTCGGGGTCCTCGAGAATACTGGGGGCGGGGGGAGAAATGATGAGTATGAGGGTTAACAGAAAGTAAAGTAATAATAATGCTTATTCATACTGCTCGCATAGGACTGAAAAGTCTCTTTACTCCAGCAGTAGGCTACTATACTATTATTGTGGTCAAAATTTCAAATTATTATATTGAGGATAAAATTCCATACCTCGGCTGGGATTGAACCCACGCCCTCCTGTTTGCCAGGTGAGCGTCTTGACCACTACACCACCGAAGAAGTAAATAAATATGAGTTACAGCGAAAAATTGCAGAGAGCGCTAAAAGTTTTACCTTTTTTTTTACCTACCATAACCTAACCTACTACCTACATGTCAGAGTGCTCCTTTACCTATCTTACTCTACATATAACCTTCATTGTACCTATACCTACCTACAATATTTAGACCTACCTTCTCTCTCTTCCGTTCGAAATTTTTTCGGCTCTGTGCTTGGAGCTCGGGGTGCACTCAGCCTCGTGAAGACAATGGAGGAGTTGCAAATGGGTAAAAATTATTAGTTAAAGGTTGATTCCTACGTAAAAAGTTGTGAAAAATCCAAATCTGAGGTCAAAACTCCGAAAAAGTAACTTTAAAAGGTCGAGCTTATCCCATTGAATGATGCTTAGTTGGGTGTTGTTCTATTGTAACTTTTACAATATCTCTGA
Organism: Diaphorina citri; assembly: GCF_000475195.1. NCBI lineage: Eukaryota > Metazoa > Arthropoda > Insecta > Hemiptera > Psyllidae > Diaphorina > Diaphorina citri. The sequence goes on along the minus strand of NW_007379584.1, from coordinate 29,196 downwards.
TCGTTTAGTCAGTATCGTTGAAAACAGCCAAAAAAAACGGTCGAAAACCGCCAAAAAGCGGTAAAATGGCGCCAAGCGTTGCACCGATCTTAACCAAAAGTTTCGTGTCGCATCCTTGTCACATTTGAAAGATACATACCAAATTTCAAGTCTCTAGACTCTAGAGTCTAGCTCTTAAGAAATTTTTTCGGCTCTGTGCTTGGAGCTCGGGGTGCACTCAGCCTCGTGAAGACAATGGAGGAGTTGCAAATGGGTAAAAATTATTAAAATAAAAGGTCGATTCCTACGTAAAAAGTTGTGAAAAATCCAAATCTGAGGTCAAAACTCCGAAAAAGTACCTTTAAAAGGTCGAAAATTCAATTTTTAGTTGCCGTTCTAATGAAAGAGTTCAAACATGTGTGACGTCAGACTTTTCGCAGTTGTTTTTTTTTCGTTTGTTAGGTAGCGCAACTATGCAAGCGCGCTAGCGGAGGAGCAGAAAGAACTGCGCAGAAACGTATGCGCACATCGCACACACACATTATGCGTTGCCTTAAAAAAAAAAAAAAAAAAAAAAAAAAAAAAAAAAAAAAAAAAACCACTGAAAATTTATTTTTATTCATTTTCTTTTTACAGCTACAAAAACTTGAAGAATTGATAATTTCTTTTAATCTTACCTATTTTCTTCATTCCAATGAATATCCATCGCACTGTTGGTGCTAACATCATGTCTGACACCTGATTGGGCTATCTCGCTCAGAATATCACTCACTATCGGACACAGCTGATCCACTTTCAGTAGACGATTCAAACACAGAAGCTCTGGATCAATCGAGAGAAGTTTCTCGATGTTTTTGGTGGAATCCTGAGAATTAACAAAGAAAAGTCATATTTTAACTTCAAAAACTGCTCATTTCACATTTTTTGGCATGGTGGCTTTGGCAGCACCTACACTAAACTGTAGGAAATGTAAAAAAAAAAGAAAAAAAAAAACTTGATAGAGGGAACTGTAACTGTTAAGGTTTTTTTCTCCCAAAAGTAAAGAGAGAAGGAAGACAGGATGTAATAATCTTTACCTATCTTATTTTAATTTTACATGATAAGAACAAAACTTGTCTCTTTTTCATTGTTGTCAGCTGTTCTAGGAACAAAGCTTATCTGTTTAGGATAACATCCTCCCCAGGCTGGAATAGAACCAGCAATCTGTCACTTACAAGGCAGACATGCTAACCTCCAAGCTAGGCTGGCTAGCCCAGTAATGTTTTACCTTAACCAAACTGTATAGGAGGTCCAAGATTTTCTCCCGTTGTGTACACTTGTCATGTTTCATCCATTGTACTAGTTTACTGATGAGATCTTCATTTTCCGTCAACTGCTGTAACGAGATGATGCCACATTCCAGTTTAGACAGCAAACTGAAGAACGCCCATGACCTAATCTCCATAACTGGATGACCTGCAAAAAATAATGTTGAATAATTAATAATTAAATAAACTCAGTTTATCTCCAGAAACTCTGACCTGGTATCCTTTGTGAGATAGCAACCTACTGGTGGGCAGGAAGCAGGAAGGTGGGACAAGCTCATCGCTCTCAGTAGTAGTTGTTGTTGTTGTAGCAGTGACAGCAGATCAGTCAACATCTCAGTAATCATGCAGAAGTCATGTCTGTGGAAAGGAAAAGCTTCTTTTTGTATTTAACATTCCAGTTTAGACAGCAAACTGAAGAACGCCCATGACCTAATCTCCATAACTGGATGACCTGCAAAAAATAATGTTGAATAATTAAATAAAATCAGTTTATCTCCAAAAACTCTGACCTGGTATCCTTTGTGAGATAGCAACCTACTGGTGGGCAGGAAGCAGGAAGGTGGGACAAGCTCATCGCTCTCAGTAGTTGTTGTTGTTGCAGCAGTGACAGCAGATCAGTCAACATCTCGGTAATCATCTCTGGAAAAGAAAAGCTCCTTTTTATATTTAACCTAACCCTATAATAGATTCGTAGAAGCTCAACCCGTCCTTTGGGGCTGACCAGCCCCTACACCTAAGCCTCAGTTTGGGTTTTTTGTGTGTGTACCCTATAATAACACACTGGTCACTGCTCTTTTGTGCCAGTTCCTTTGGTAGCAATATTCCACGGACGTGACTTCTGCACAAGTACCAACATTTCCAACAGGTTCCAGGGTTGGAGTGAGATCGAGAAAGGCTCTCGGTAGTTAGCACAGTGGACTTTCAATCTAAAGACCAACCACACATGATTGCCCAGACTGTCACACATCCAGGTACTAACCATGCACAACTTTCTCAACCTCAGTGATCCATGAGGAATAATACCCGTCTGGTTTCAAGAGCCAAGCTCTTGAGAGATTTTTTAATTCTCAAAAGGTTCTTAGGCCATGGGACCAAAAGAGCCAAAGGTATGAAGTATCCACCGCCAAGATGGGAGTTGAGAGAAGGCCTATGCTAGACAGCCAGTATTTCTACCTCTCCCTCTCATTAGCATTCTTACCAAGTTTTTGTACAGGGATTTGCAGTGGATCATCCATTCTGGAGCAATTTGGATAGAACTAAAAGTTATCACAGTAAATTGGGATTACTTTTACAAGATAAAACACCTATATGGTCCATTCTTTGACTCGACATTCCTTTTTCCTTTTGTAATTTGCATTTTCATAATTGAACTATGCAGTTAATTTAATGCAGTTTTGCAGTGGGATCTGGCACAGGGGAGCGTATTATTGTTTTTTACTGGTATCCCATACTTTCTTTTCGAAGGGGTGGAAAAAATAATTTCAACTATTTTCTAGCTCGATTTCCCAACTAAAAGCTCAACTTTTTTCGATGTAAGTTAGCTCTCTCTCTCCCTCTCTCTGTATCTCTTCCTTTAAATTTCTCTATCCCTCCTTTTTAGCCCGTCCTTCCTTTGTTATTACGCTAGTAATAAAAAAGGAATAGTGGACGGGCTATTGTATTCACTTCGGTGTCGTCTGTCTGTCGGTCTGTCTGTCTGTCAGTCCCCATAGAAGGACTTATCCAAACCTGGTCGACCTATATATCAAATTAACGGTCGAAATCTGTTTAAAAGCGGTCAAAATACCGCGAAGCGCAGCAACCATCTCAACCAAACGTTTTGTGTTGCATCTTTGTCACATTTGTGAACTACATACCAAATTTCAAGTCTCTAGCTTATACCGTTCCCGAGATATTGTTAAATTACACCGAAAACCGCCAAAACCGGTAAAATGCCGCCAACCGTTGCACCAAAAGTTTCGCGTCGCATCCCTGTCACATTTGACAGCAACATACCAAATTTCAACTCTCTAGCTCTTACCGTTCTCGAGATATTTTGTTTACAGACACACAGACACACGGACATACAGACACACACACACACACACGGCTGAAACTTTGGATTTAGGCTCTAGGGACCTCAAAACGTCGAAAATTTGACCCGATTACATTACTTTCCTTCCTATAGGATAAGGAAAGTAAAAAAGTTGGTTATTTTGGCAGTGTTTAGCGCTACCTCTCTTTTTTTCTGTAAAAAGTTTTTTTTTCGACAGTGTTCTTTTTTCTTCAACTTTTTTTTTACAATCCTATAAGAACGGAAAGATTGAGGATACCAAATTTCAACTCTCTAGCTCTTACCGTTCTCGAGATATTTTGTTTACAGACACACAGACACACGGACATACAGACACACACACGGCTGAAACTTTGGATTTAGACTCTAGGGACCTCAAAATTTGACCCGATTACATTACTTTCCTTCCTACAGGATAAGGAAAGTAAAAAAGTTGGTTATTTTGGCAGTGTTTAGCGCTACCTCTTTTTTTTCTGTAAAAGGTTTTTTTTTTCGACAGTGTTCTTTTTTCTTCAACTTTTTTTTACAATCCTATAAGAACGGAAAGATTGAGGGAAACTGCAGGATAGAAAGAGAGGATGAGAGAGAGAGACAGAGGGAGAGAGAGAGAGAGAGAGAGAGAGACAGAGAGAAAGAGAGAGAGAGGAGAGAGAGAGAGAGAGAGAGAGAGAGAGAGAGAGAGAGAGAGAGAGAGAGAGAGAGAGAGAGAGAGAGACAGAGAGAAAGAGAGAGAGAGAGAGAGAGAGAAGAAGGATATGGTCAGTAAAGATTTAGAGCAAATGAATCCGAAAGATAAGCTAGGATCTTCTCGTAATTAAGAAAACAACATAGCGACTCAAGTTTTACATCTCTCTAAACAAACTATGTCTTAAATAAATAGAAAACTATGTCTGCTACTTCGGTCCCTCTATAAGGAGAACGAAGAGAAGGAGGGGAGGAAGAGGTGGGGGAGAAAGAGGTAGAGGAGGATGAGGAAGAGGAGGAAAAAGAGAAGGAGGAGGAGGAGGAGGAGAAGAGCAAATGGCTGACCCTAACGACCGACGTATGAAAGTGCTTATTTTATATTCAGGGTCCGAAGTGAACAAAAAAAAAGAAAAGGAGAAGAAGGGGAAGAAGAAGAGGAGGAGAAGAAGAAAAAAGAAGAAGAGGAGGAGGAGGAGGAGGAGGAGGAGAAGAAGAGGAGGAGGAGAAGAAGAAGAAGAGGAGGAGGAGGAGAAGAAGAAGAAGAAGAGGAGGAGGAGGAGGAGGAGAAGAAGAAGAAGAAGAAGAAGAGGAGGAGGAGAAGAAGAAAAAAGAAGAAGAGGAGGAGGAGGAGGAGAAGAAGAAGAAAAGAGTGATGAAAGGGAGGAGAGATAAGCAGGGAGAGAAGTAGGAGGGGTTAGCTGCAAAAAGTGGGAAGTTGAGGGACAGGAGAGAGAGAGAGAGCACAGATATGAAAGGGAGGCGAAATGGAAAATAGTGGGAAATGAGGGAGAGATGAGGAATGAAAGAGGGGGAAATGGGAGGTAGTATTAAAGAGTAAGAATGGAAAAGGAGAGAGGTGGGGAAAATCTGAAAAAGTGAGAAAGGAAGGGGAAAGAGAAAAGGGAAAACAGTAGCAAAGAGTAGTAGGAGGAGGAGGAGGGAGAAAGAGGGAGAGAATAAGGTAAGAAATCAGAGGAGAAATGATTGGAACGAAGTGTGACAGAAGATATTAGGAGGGAGAAAGGGAGAGAAAGAGAGAGAAAGAGAGAGAGAGAGGGAGAGGGAGAGGGAGAGAGAGAGAGAGAGAGGGAGAGAGAGAGAGAAAGAAAAAGGAGGAGAAAGGGAAACATAAATTGGGGAGAAAAATAAGAGAGAATTACCAGAAAAAAATCTGGTGTGAACATCACACGACTTTCTATTACATTAAACTTCTCAACTATAAGTCGGACAGTTCTAAAAGTTTGGAGTATCGAACCCGCAACTTCTCAACTGTAAGTTAGAGAGTGCTAAAAGTAGCACCATTCGATTCCGCGTGAAAAATGACATACGATTAACTATTCACTTTGCTTATTTGGTAACGGTTCACGAATAAAAGGGAAATTTGTCGACACAGGGAAGTATCGAACCCGCAACTTCTCAATTGCTTATTTGGTAACGATTCACGAATAAAAGGGAAATTTGTCGACACAGGGAAGTATCGAACCCGCAACTTCTCAACAGTAAGTCAGACAGTTCTTGACCCCGCCGGGAATCGAACCCGGGTCTCCCGCGTGCAAGGCGAGTGCAGTGACCACTACGCCATGGGAGCTGACTATTATTGCTTATATGCAATATGCAATGAAAAAATTAGAGGCGATGCAATATCAACAACAACGTGTGCTGAACAACATTGGGTTCTTTGATTCTAGGCCGCGGGTTCAATTCCCGCCGAAGTGGATTTTATCCTGAACGGATAAGGTTCGTTCTCGGAACGGCTGGCTTTCTTCTATCCTGTCTCTGTCTCCCCTCTCTCTTCGATTTCGGGACGACCTTAGCAGTTACAGTTCCCTCTATCAACCCTCTTAAAAAAAAAAAAAAACTTTTAGTCCATCCTGTCAAATGTATGCAGGGTGACAGGAGAGATAGAGGAGGAGGAGGAGGTAGAAGAGGAGGAGGGGAGAAAGAGGTAGAGGATGAGGAGGAGAAGGAAGAGGAGGGAGGGAAGTATAAGAAGGAAGGGGAGGAGAGGTAGGGAAAGAGGAGGGAGAGGTGTTAGAAAGAGAAAAGAAAAGGATGGCGAGGGGTGGACTGAAGAAATTTACCTGCATTTTATAGAGCAAATGGCTGACCCTAACGACCGACGTATGAAAGTGCTTATTTTATATTCAGGGTCCGAAGTGAACAAAAAAAAAGAAAAGGAGGAGAAGGCGAAGAAGAAGAAGAGGAGGAGGAGAAAAAGAAAAAAGAAGAAGAAGAAGAAGAGGAGGGAAAGAAGAAGAAAAGAGTGATGAAAGGGAGGAGAGATAAGCAGGGAGAGAAGTAGGAGGGGTGAGTTGCAAAAAGTGGGAGGTTGAGAGACAGAAGAGAGGAAGGGAGGAAAGAAGGGGTGGGAGAACGGAGGGAGAACGAGAAAAGGGGCATCAGTAGCAAAGAGTAGTAGTAGGAGGAGGAGGAGGGAGAAAGAGGGAGAGAATAAGGTAAGAAATCAGAGGAGAAATGATTGGAATGATGTGTGACAGAAGATAGGAGGGAGAGAGAGAGGGAGAGAGAGAGAGAAAGAAAAAGGAGGAGAAAGGGAAACATAAATTGGGGAGAAAAATAAGAGAGAATTACCAGAAAAAAAGGGATGAAAACGGGAGGGGGGGAAAGTAATATTTCGTGGGATTACGAGTTGATTTTTTTCCCCCTCGGACTCGATTTATCATAGAAATGTGAAAAGCTTCTTAACTATTGACAAAACTGTGCTACTCAATAATAATAATAATAACTACCCACTAACCAACCTCAGTGGTGCAGTGGTTAGCACGGTGGAGATTGAATCTGGAGGTTGGTGGTTCGAGTCCAAGTCTATCCCGATTTTGAAAATTTGGACCGATTGCAATACTTTCTCATTACCTTGTATAGGTTCCCTATACGTAAGGGTAATAGAAAGTAATATTTCGTGGGATTACGAGTTGATTTTTTTCCCTCCTCGGACTCGATTTATCATAGAAATGTGAAAAGCTTCTTAACTATTGACAAAACTGTACTACTCAATAATAATAATAACTACCCACTAACCAACCTCAGTGGTGGTTAGCACGGTGGAGATTGAATCTGGAGGTTGGTGGTTCGAGTCCAAGTCTAGTGGTGTTGCGGAGTTCTATTTTCCTTTCGGAATTTCGATTCTTCTAAAGCTCGTTTCCTCTCTTTTAGCGTACTAATCTTTCGGCCCTGATGGCCTCTAGGGGTGGAAAATGGATGATCCAAATGTTTAATTTTGGGTCTGGATTTCTATGTGAATCATTAGTGGAATCTATTTGAAGCACAAATCTTGAAAAGTCCCTTTACTCCCGCAGTCTAAGCAAGGTCTCATGTATTTGGTACAATATTTTCAAAATAAATTACAATAGACCCTTGCTTCTATATACCTAGTGTCTATATAGTGTCTGGATTTCTATGTGCGTCTGGATTTCTATGTGAATCATTTGTGGTACCTATTTGAAGCACAAATCACTTATCGAAATGAATTTCTCATTTTGGGTGCTTCCCCTATCGACAGAAGAACATGGAAAAATTAAAAATTGAATAGGCCATAACTCCGGCCCTGATTGTTGGATCGAGCTCAAATTTGTATCAAACTACTACGTTTTTTAAGGCCTTTAATTTGATGTACTTATCACAATCAGGGGGTTCTCATTTAACAGTGGTGTAGTGATTAGATGACCTTCGGATCTGGAGGTTGGTGAAGAAATGAAAGTAGGTATAATAGGTACCAAACCTGCGTGTAATTACTTTAATTAAAAAAAAAATCCTTTTTTTCCCCCATATTTTCACAGTAATTTCTGAGTTTTTTCACGTTAATGCCCTGGTTGTTGGATCGAGCTCAAATTTGTATCAAACTACTACGTTTTTTAAGGCCTTTAATTTGATGTACTTATCACAATCAAAAAGGTCGAAAATTCAATTTTTATTTTCCGTTCTAATGAAAGAGTTCAAAGATGTGTGACGTCGGACTTTACGCAGTTGTTTTTTTTTTCGACCGCTAGGTAGCACCAGTATGCAAGCACGCTTGCGGAGGAGCAGAAAGAAATGCGCAGAAACGTATGCGCACACACACATTAATGTGTTCCCTACGAAGGAGCTTCGCTCGGGACATTTGATGTGACGTCATCGCCTACGGGAGCGTATGCCGTGACGTCAAAGTTCACGATTTACCGGTATTTTTTTAATCGATTTATCTCGGGATCTAGAAGTCGTAGAAGAAAAAGAAAAATTCCGTTGGTCCTCATTTTTCCTGCTCTATGCCTTTCCCAAGTAAGCAGTAAACATCACCCAAGTAAGCAGTAATTTCTGAGTTTTTTCACGTTAACCTGCCAAAACTTTAGACGCATCTTCTCGTAACGGTTATAACCTGATACCTACCAACCTGTCTGATACTACATAAATAATAACTAAATAAATAAATAATGGATTTATGTTTTATTTGTTTTCAGAATTCAACAAAAGTTTCAACGCATAAACACAATTCTTGGTAAGTACCTCCCTATTTTATCCTTTGTTTCCAGTAGGTAATCCTTAAAAAATATCAGGTCAATGTTTTGAGAGGAAATTAATCCGCCTTGAATGCAATAAAAGGAGTGATCCTTGTTTACCAAATATTACCAAAATTACCCTGGAAGTCCTTAGTATTCTGCGTTTTAGAAAGAATTCTAAGTAGGGATATACTGTGTAGAAATATGTATAGAGCCTCTTTAATTTTTAAGGCGAATTTTTAAAGTATCTTATATTTATGGTCACGTTAATCTGCCAAAACTTTAGACGCATCTTCTCGTAACGGTTATAACCTGATACCTACCAACCTGTCTGATACTAAATAATAGAATTATGGTTTGTTTTATTTATTTTCAGAACTCGACAAAAGTTTCAACGCATAAACACAATTCTTGGTAAGTACCTCCCTATCCTTTATTTCCAGTAATCCTTAAAAAATATCCGGTCAATGTTTTGAGAGGAAATTAATCCGCCTTGAATACAACAAAAGGAATGATCCTTGTTTACCAAATTCCTGGAAGTCCTTAGTATTCTGCGTTTTAGAAAGAAATCTAAGTAGAGATATACTGTGTAGAAATATGTATAAAGCAGCTCCTCTTTAATTTTTAAGGCAAATTTTTAAAGTATCTTATATTTATGGAAGATTTTTCCTCCTCCTTCCTCTATTTCCTCCTTCGTCCTCCTCTTCTCATCCTTCCCACGGCTTTTTACTGAATCCTTCCTTCATTCTTTATTCTCTCCTCCTCCTTCTTCTTATCCTTCTTTTTTCTCCTGCTATCTCTCCTTCCTTCCTCTTTCTACCCCTTCCTCTTCTCATCCTTCCCATAACGTTTTAGCTTTTTACTGTTTCCTCCTTTTCCCCCTTCTTCCTTTTCCTCCCTCTTCTTCTCTCCCTCTTTCTTCTCCTTCTCTCAACTTTTCACGGTCTCATTGCACGTATTTTTAGTTTTTTTTTTTTTTTTGCCATATTAAAAATGCATGCTAAAAGTAGGTACCCTAATACCACAATAACCTCTGGTCAGAGTTTAAGCCGCGAGCTACGTAAATTATTAAATTCATTTCAACACAGACACAAGCACCATACTATAGATTACTGTACATTCCATATGGTACTCCCCTCATATTATTATTACCTACTTTTATACAGGGTGTGTATGGCTCCACTTTTTTAAGTTTAATTACTCCCGCCTGTCCTGCCTTCCTTTACCTCCTGGCGTCGATTTATATGTTGCCTCTGAGACGTCTACGTATTGTCTCTGTGTCGACATCGTATTAACGCCTCCTCATTGCCAGTTAGTTAATAAAGAAAAATTCAGTACAACCAACGTCCAAGAGCAGTCAAGAGAAAAAGAGGAGGAGGAGAAAGAGAGGGGGGAGGGGAATGAGAGGAAAGAAAAAGAGGGATGGAGAGAGAGGGTATGACAGAACTGATGAGAGAGGGTTAGAGAGAAAAGTCTCATGTCCTTCATGAGAGAAGGGGAGGTACAAAAGGGCTAGAGAAATAGAAAGAGAGAGAGAGAGAAAGAGAGAGAGAGAGAGCGAGAGAGAGAGAGAGAGAAAGAGAGAGAGGGAGAGAGAGAAAGCATCGTACCGTAGAAAGCTTGACTTTTGTTGCCTCTTTTTTTAATTCTCATTTTCATTCTCTCCTCTCTCTTCCATTCTTTTTTCGCATTTTCCTCCGAGTCCTTCTTCTTTTTCTCTTTTCACTTCATCTCCTCCTCCTCCTCCTTGTCCTCCTCTTTTTCTTTTGCTTTATTCTCGTCTGTATTTATTTTAGTCACTGCAGATAAATTTTAATTTCTCACTTTGAAAAATGCTTGTTTACCCTTTTCTGGTTTCAAGTCGCCTTCTTTCCCTCTCTCTTTCCTCTTTCTCTCCCTCTCTCTCTCTCCCTCTCAAAAACTCCATGCTCTGGTTCTTTTTCTCTTTCTATCCCATTCTGTTTTCACTCCTCTTTCTCCTTATCCACTCCCTTTTTTCTTTCGCTTTGGACTCAAAAAGCTCCCAAATGCTAGTTCCTTGGTATATAAATTTGAAGATTTTCAATTTTAACTGTATAAAACTGAAAATGACAAATGGCCAATAATAATAAATTGGATATATTTTCTTACGTCCCTAAATCGAAGGCAGGATAGGAATATAAGAAAAATCCATCACCTATTCCGAGAACGAACCTCATTTGCTTGTTATAAAGTTCGCCCCAGCTGGGAATCGAACCCACCACCCAACGCTTACAAGGCAAGCTAACTACCTACTAACTAGTTGCAAAAACGGTTGGTACCTTCCTAAGAGAAGGAGGGGAGGAAGAGGTGGGGGAGAAAGAGGTAGAGGAGGATGAGGAAGAGGAGGAAAAAGAGAAGGAGGAGGAGGAGGAGAAGAAGAAGAATGAGGAGGCAGAAGAATAATAGAAAACTACCTATGTCTGCTCAATAGAAAACTACCTATGTCTGCTCACTGCTCAGTAGTTCAGTCCTTCTATAAGGAGGGGTAGAGGAAGAGAAGGAGGAGGGAGGGATAGAGGAGGAGGAGAAAGAGGAGGAAAAAGAGAAGGAGGAGGAGGAGAAGAAGAAGAAGAAGAATGAGGAGGCAGGAGAATAATAAAAAACTACCTATGTCTGCTCACTGCTCAGTAGTTCAGTCCTTCTATAAGAGAAGGAGGAGGGAGAGATAGAGGAGGGAGGGATAGAGGAGGAGGAGGAGAAAGAGGAGGAAAAAGAGAAGGAGGAGGAGGAGAAGAAGAAGAAGAAGAATGAGGAGGCAGGAGAATAATAAAAAACTACCTATGTCTGCTCACTGCTCAGTAGTTCAGTCCTTCTATAAGAGAAGGAGGAGGGAGAGATAGAGGAGGAGGAGGAGGAGGTAGAAGAGGAGGAGGGGAGAAAGAGGTAGAGGATGAGGAGGAGAAGGAAGAGGAGGGAGGGAAGGATAAGAAGGAAGCGGAGGAGAGGTAGCGAAAGAGGAGGGAGAGGTGTTAGAAAAGAAAAGGAAGACGAGGGGTGGGGGTGGACTGAAGAAATTTACCTGCATTTTAATATAACGTCACTGTATGTAGGTACCTAACTGTGCTAAAATAAAATTGTTAGTGACATTTTGCTTCTAGTACCTAGCAACACGAGATTGCCCAGATGGTCACCCATACTGATGCAAACCACGCTCAACGTTGCTTAACTTCAGTGATGACATTGGTCACTGGTGCTTTCAACGTGCTGTCACCAGTTGCACAAGGAGTCCTCAAACCTCGGACGGAAAAATTGTATGAGCGCCGTGTCTCATTATTGCTTATATGCAATATGCAATGAAAAAATTAGTGGCGATGCAATATCAACAACGTGTGCTGAACAACATTGGGTTCTTTGATTCCCTGCCGCGGGTTCGATTCCCGCCGAAGTGGATTTTTTCCTGAACGGATAATGTTTTTTCTGGAAAGACTGGTTTTCTCAGATCCTGTCTTCCTTCTCTCTTCGATTTCCGGACGATAAGACCTTAGCAGTTAGTTTCCTCTGTCAAATTTCTCTCTCTCTCTCTTCTCTCTCTTTCATTCTTTTAACAACTTTTGGCCCACCCAGTCAAATGTATGTGGCTTGACGTTAGATCTTGCACAACGTTATTTTTTTATGAATTTCTTTTCCTAAAATCAACTCTCTATAAAGAGCAAACATTTTGGCGACGGCAGTCCAGCTTTCTTTTTGCACTTCACACTTGACCACATCAAAAATTCCATTTCCCCCCCTCCTCTCATCATATCCTTCCTTTTGAAGAAGAGGGAGAAAGAAGAAAGGAGAGAAAGAGAAATTAAATGGGAGAAGAAGACAAACGCCCCAAAATGAACACAAAACCTTCCTCTTCCATCTTATACTTCTTCTTCCTCTACTTTTTTCCGTCTTCCTCTTTCATTTTATTCGTTTCCTCCTCCTTCCTCTATTTCCTCCTTCGTCCTCCTCTTCTCATCCTTCCCACGGCTTTTTACTGAATCCTTCCTTCATTCTTTATCCTCTCCTTTCCCTCCTCCTCCTCTTCCTTCTTCTTCACCTTCTTCCTCTTTCTATCCCTTCTAACGTCACTGTATGTAGGTACCTAACTGTGCTAAAATAAAATTGTTAGTGACATTTTGCTTCTAGTACCTAGCAACACGAGATTGCCCCGATGGTCACCCATACTGATGCAAACCACGCTCAACGTTGCTTAACTTCAGTGATGCCATTGGTCACTGGTGCTTTCAACGTGCTGTCACCAGTTGCACAAGGAGTCCTCAAACCTCGGATGGAAAAAAATTGTATGAGCGCCGTGTCTCATTATTGCTTATGTAATGTAGAATCTGTAATGAAAATAATTCAGCCAGGAATTTTGCCTGGAACAATGGCTTAGGATTGGAAAAGTTTAATTAAAAACAATAAAAAAAAAGTCTGGTGTGAACATCACACGAGTTTCCTTATCTCATTGAATTATGTCGAAAACCGCCAAAAAGCGGCCAAAATACAGCCAACCGATGCACCCATCTTGACCAATTGTCAGATTTGAGGGTTTCGTACAAAAATTTCAAGTCTCTTTCTCTTACCGTTCTCGAGATATTTTGTTTACAGAAACAGTCATATTTGAGGGTTTCGTACAAAAATTTCAAGTCTCTTTCTCTTACCGTTCTCGAGATATTTTGTTTACAGACAGACACATACACAGACATACGAACCAATTATCTAGGTACTGAAACTGTCATATTTGAGGGTTTCGTACAAAAATTTCAAGTCTCTTTCTCTTACCGTTCTCGAGATATTTTGTTTACAGACAGACACATACACAATTACACAGACATACGAACCAATTACTGAAATTTTAGATTTAGACTCTAGGGACCTCAAAACCTGTTTTTGCACTAAAAATTGACCATCGAAAGAAAATTTTGTCTAATACCTCCACATTTTACTTTTCTTATTATATGTATGGTAAGGAAAGTAGGGACCTCAAAACATGTTTTTGCACTAAAAATTGACCATCGAAAGAAAATTTTGTCTAATAGGAGGTACATTTTACTTTCCTTATTAGGTATAAGATAAGTTCGGCGAAGTTATAAAGGAAGAGAAACTTGTGTAACTTGTTGTTGAAGATGAATGTGAAGCAATTCCAATAATCTTCCACCATTCTCAACATTCCCATTATTAACATTACCACAATACTATACTCTTATTGGATGTTTACCTGTGTACAAGACATTATTTTGCGTTCGGCGAAGTTATAAAGGAAGAGAAACTTGTGTAACTTGTTGTTGAAGATGAATGTGAAGCAATTCCAATAATCTTCCACCATTCCCATTATTAACATTACCACAATACTACTCTTGTTGGATGTTTACCTGTGTACAAGACATTATTTTGAACTTGTTTGTGAGGGACCTCAAAACATGTTTTTGCACTAAAAATTGACCATCGAAAGAAAATTTTGTCTAATAGGAGGTACATTTTACTTTCCTTATTATATGATGAGGAAAGTAAAAAAAATCGAGAGAAAAAAAGAGAGACTGGAAAATCGAGAATTTTTTCACCCCTCCATAATTTCTGCATTTTCTGCAGCAAAACCAATGAAGCGACCAATAACGATGAGGCTGGAGTGGTTTTTCCTATAGGACTTTTGATTGCGAGGCCACAGTGTCCGGGACTCCGTCAGAAGGAGCTGGATTATTTTTCCCAGCTCTGCATCAAAAGTAGTGATTGTGTAGCAAAAAACAAAACAATGATGATACAACAAAAACAAAAATGTTGTATAACAATAAGGACTACAAGGAGTGATTCTACAGCAATGACACTTTATCAAAATGCAGTGATGCTATAGCAAAAGTAATGATTGTGCAGTAAAAACAAACAATATTACAGTAATAAGGAGTGATTCTACAGTAATGAATGAATCTACAGCATAAAGCAGTAATGCTAAAGCAAAAATAATTATTGTACTGCAAAATCAATTATTCTACTGCAGAAACAGTGCCATTACAACAAAAATGATATTACAGAAAAAGTAATGATTGTCTACACTTCTACAGCAAAAGAAATTTTTTTTACAGCAAGGCTGGAGTGGTTTTTCCTATAGGACTTTTGATTGCGAGGCCACAGTGTCCGGGACTCCGTCAGAAGGAGCTGGATTATTTTTCCCATCTCTGCATCAAAAGTAGTGATTGTGTAGTGTGTAGTGACAATGACAATGTGTAGTGACAATGACATCAAAAGTAGTGACAATGATGATGCAACAAAAACAAATGTTTTATAACAATAAGGACTACAAGGAGTGATTCTACAGCAATGATACTTCATCAAAATGCAGTGATGCTATAGCAAAAGTAACTATTGTAAAGTAAAAACAAACGATTTTACAGTAATAAGGAGTGATTCTACAGTAATGAATGAATCTACAGCATAAAGCAATAATGCTAAAGCAAAAATAATTATTGTACTGCAAAATCAATATTATTCTACTCCAGAAACAGTGCTATTACAACAAAAATGATATTACAGAAAAAGTAATGATTGTCTACACTTCTACAGCAAAAGAAATTTTTTTTACAGCAATGAGGAGTGATGTTACTGCAAAATGAATGATTCTACAGCAAAATAAATTATTCTACAGCAAAAACAGTGCTGCCACAACAAAAGCAATGATCTTACAGAAAAAGTAATGATTGTACAGCAAACAGAAGCTGTAGTGAGTGATTCTACAGCAAAAGAAATGATTTTACAGGAAAAGCAATCTAAACATGAACGCTTCACACCTAATAGATACGGACGATTTATAATCCAAAATGTATGAGCCTTTTTATAAACCTATACATATTTAGGATTTAGGTAGGTAATATAACACCCTCTGTTTATTTGAAGGGGAGGGCAGAGGAAGAGTATATGTGCAAAAAATAAAATAAAAGTGACAAAAATAGTGCAAAATAAAATCTATATTAACGAGAGTTGTCCTGTATCTGTATCCTTCCCTTTATTGTAAAGTAAAAACAAACGATTTTACAGTAATAAGGAGTGATTCTACAGTAATGAATGAATCTACAGCATAAAGCAATAATGCTAAAGCAAAAATAATTATTGTACTGCAAAATCAATATTATTCTACTCCAGAAACAGTGCTATTACAACAAAAATGATATTACAGAAAAAGTAATGATTGTCTACACTTCTACAGCAAAAGGAAATTCTTTTACAGCTATGAGGAGTGATGTTACTGCAAAATGAATGATTCTACAGCAAAATAAATTATTCTACAGCAAAAACAGTGCTGCCACAACAAAAGCAATGATCTTACAGAAAAAGTAATGATTGTACAGCAAAAAGAAGCTGTAGTGAGTGATTCTACAGCAAAAGAAATGATTTTACAGCAAAAGCAATCTAAACATGAATGCTTCACACCTAATAGATACGGACGATTTATAATCAAAAATGTATGAGCCTTTTTATAAACCTATACATATTTAGGTAGGTAATATAACACCCTCTGTTTATTTGAAGGATTGAAGGGGAGGGCAGAGGAAGAGTATATGTGCAAAAAATAAAATGAAAGTGACAAAAATAGTAAAAAATAAAATCTATATTAACGAGAGTTGTCCTGTATCCTTCCCTATATCCTTTCCTCTCCTCTCTTCCTCTCCCTCGTAATTTTTCACTCCTCTTCTCCCTCTTCTCCTTCCTTTCCCCTCTTCTCTATCCTGTCCTCTTCCCTTTCTCTTCTCATTGTTCTCCTACTTTGATGTCACTTCTCCCTTCTCCCCTTATTCCACTCCTCCTCCTACTTCTTCCTCTTCTCCTTTTACTCCACCTCTCTTTCTTCCTCTCCCAATTTTTCTCTCCCTCTCCCCTTCTACTTCTCTTCTTCCGTCATGATCTCCAGTCTCCTCCTCCCTTTCCATCTCTAAAAGAAGCTGTAGTGAGTGATTCTACAGCAAAAGAAATGATTTTACAGCAAAAGCAATCTAAACATGAATGCTTCACACCTAATAGACACGGACGATTTATAATCAAAAATGTATGAGCCTTTTTATAAACCTATATATATTTAGGTATGTAATATAAATAAAATAAATACCTAAATAAAAGTCTTTTCTTTGTGTTACTATATCACAACTTTGGTGCTCACTGCAGCATTGTAGGATTTTTCCAAATACATATCTCGCAATAATCCTAACATCCAACGTTTACCTACCATGCTGGCACCGGTCGCTATGCGCATTTATATTACATAGCTACTCATTTTCCTCACGAGGCTGAGTGGGCCCCGTAACGGCCAGTCACGGAATCAATCATTTGCATGATACAAATTTCTTGACCCCGCCGGGAATCGAACCCGGGTCTCCCGCGAGCAAGGCGAGCGCAGTGACCACTACGCCATGGGAGCTGACTGGTATGTAATATAACACCCTTTGTTTATTTGAAGGATTGAAGGGGAGGGTAGAGGAAGAGTAAATGAGCAAAAAATAAAAATAAAAGTGACAAAAATAGTGCAAAATAAAATCTATATTACCGAGAGTTGTCCTATATCCTTCCCTATATCCTTTCCTCTCCTCTCTTCCTCTCCTTCGTAATTTTTCACTCCTCTTCTCCCTCTTCTCCTTCCTTTCCCCTCTTCTCTATCCTGTCCTCTTCCCCTTCTCTTCTCATTGTTCTCCTACTTTGATGTCACTTCTCCCTCCTCCCCTTATTCCACTCCTCCTCCTACTTCTTCCTCTTCTCCTTTTACTCCACCTCTCTTTCTTCCGTAATTTTTCACTCCTCTTCTCCCTCTTCTCCTTCCTTTCCCCTCTTCTCTATCCTGTCCTCTTCCCCTTCTCTTCTCATTGTTCTCCCACTTTGATGTCACTTCTCCCTCCTCCCCTTATTCCACTCCTCCTCCTACTTCCCCCTCTTCTCCTTTTACTACACCTCTCTTTCTTCCTCTCCCAATTTTTCTCTCCCTCTCCCCTTCTACTTCTCTTCTCCCGTCATGATCTCCAGTCTCCTCCTCCCTTTCCATCTTCTCCTCCCCTCCCAATTTTACTCCCCCTACTGTTCTCCCTCATACTCTTCCTTCTTCTCCTATCCCTCCCTTTTATCCTCCTCATCCTCCTTCTCCATTATGTTTTTCTCCTCCTCCTACTCTGCTCCAAAAATTTTAATGAAACCATCAAGTCATCGTTATTTCATTCGCCCGAACTTGTATGAAAATATGTACTGTGTGAATCTGACGTCATGAACTTCTAAATTTTGTGTGCGTCCGAAATCGTGCATTTCGACAGCTTTTAAGGTAGAAACACACTACTATCACGTCACGTGAACTCACGGAGAGTTAGAAAGATGTAGTTGAATGTTTTTCCATAATATTTTAGGTAATTTCGATGAGGACAGTCTTTCTTCCTCTCCCAATTTTTCTCTCCCTCTCCCCTTCTACTTCTCTTCTTCCGTCATGATCTCCAGTCTCCTCCTCCCTTTCCATTTTCTCCTCCCCTCCCAATTTTACTCCCCCTACTGTTCTCCCTCATACTCTTCCTTCTTCTCCTATCCCTCCCTTTTATCCTCCTCATCCTCCTTCTCCATTATGTTTGTTTCCTTCTCCTACTCTGCTCCAAAAATTTTAATGAAACCATCAAGTCATCGTTATTTCATTCGCCCGAACTCGTATGAAAATATGTACTGTGTGAATCTGAACTTCTAAATTTTGTGTGCGTCCGAAATCGTGCATCTCGACAGCTTTTAAGGTAGGTAGAAACACACTACTATCACGTCACGTGAACTCATGGAGAGTTAGAAAGATGTAGTTCAATGTTTTTCCATAATATTTTAGGTAATTTCGATGAGGACAGCTACACTACCTGCACGTCATGTAACCTCACGTGACGTAACATGACATGATGGTAGTTTGTATCAATCAAGCATAGTATAAAAGCATCCTGTTATGATGCTTGACTGCGATCAAGTATTTATCTACCAGAATGTCAATAGAAGAATACATAACTTGAAATTTGAAATCCTACTTCAAATTTTCCGATTGAACAATGCTATGGAGCTTAAAGTGCCTTTGAAAGGTCAACTCATTCAGAGAGAAATATGCCTTGCTGAAAATATTATGTTCCTCCTATCCACAAATGGTCAGAAGTGTCCCTTTATTTATTCCGGTAAACAAATAGGCTCTTAACATGGATGAAACAAATCCACAGGTCGTCTCATGTTGAAAGTTTAAAAGTCAACAACTGCATTATCGACTTCAAGTTGACACCCTGTAACGGAAGTTCCCCGCACTTTATTTAAAAAAAAGTACAGCAAACCCTTTAATTTTTTTTTTTTTTTTTTTTTTTTTTTTTTTTTACATTCATTCTGATCAGGCGCCCGTGTGTGGCTTATTAAAATCCATTAAAATGAGTCCATTTTTTGCGAAAGTCCAACATGGACAAACATTTTTCGTCGGTGAAGTTTTAGCATACTAAAATAATATTAATAATACTAAAAACGGTGTTTTTTTTTTACATTATTGTCATCACTGGATTGCATACATTGTGAATATTCTCCTTCTCCTACTCTGCTCCAAAAATTTTAATGAAACCATCAAGTCATCGTTATTTCATTCGCCCGAACTCGTATGAAAATATGTAGTACTGTGTGAATCTGACGTCATGAACTTCTAAATTTTGTGTGCGTCCGAAATCGTTCATTTCAACAGCTTTTAAGGTAGGAACACACTACTATTACGTACGTTACGTGAACTCACGGAGAGTCAGAAAGATGTAGTTCAATGTTTTTCCATAATATTTTAGGTAATTTCGATGAGGACAGCTACACTACCTGCACGTCATGTAATCTCACGTGACGTAACATGACATGATGGTAGTTTGTATTAATCAAGCATAGTATAAAAGCATCCTGTTATTCCTGTTATGATGCTTGACTGCGATCAAGTATTTATCTACCAGAATCCAGAATGTCAATAGAAGAATAAATAACTTGAAATTTGAAATCCTACTTCAAATTTTCCGATTGAACAATGCTATGGAGCTTAAAGTGCCTTTGAAAGGTCAACTCATTCAGAGAGAAATATGCCTTGCTGAAAATATTATGTTCCTCCTATCCACAAATGGTCAGAATTGTCCCTTTATTTATTTCGCTAAACAAATAGGCTCTTAACATGGATGAAACAAATCCACAGGTCGTCTCATGTTGAAAGTTTAAACAACTGCATTATCGACTTCAAGTTGACACCCTGTAAGTGAAGTTCCCCGCACTTTATTTACAAACAATGACAGGCAACACTGTAATGTTTTTTTTTTTTTTTTTTTTACATTCATTCTGATCAGGCGCCCGTTTTTGGCTTATTAAAATCCATTAAAATGAGTCAATTTTTTGTGAAAGTCCACCATGGACGAACATTTTTCGTCGGTGAAGTTTTAGCATACTAAAATAATATTAATAATACTAAAACGGTGTTTTTTTTTTACATTATTGTCATCACTGGATTGCATACATTGTGAATATTGAGGTTACAGGGTGTATCGATCAACTCCGAACCTGCTTTTTTGCTCTCTGTATGGTAGAAACAAGAAGTGGCTCAATTTTCCACTGAGATTTCCGATATCCGCAGTGGCTTCTCAAAATTTCAGCATATTTTTTTTTTTTTTTACTTTTTTTATTATTATTAATATTTATTATAGTGTGCCAACATAGAATTATAATGTTATATACACTTTAGGGACCTACTTACAGTTTGATTTTGGACTTTTTGAGGAACTCTAGAACAGAATTTTCATCATTAGATATAGGCAGGCGTAAAGGTCGTTAGGAGATCTTATATTCTGGTACTTGTTGCAGTATTTGAGCAGGTGTTTGACTGTCAACCTACAGTTATAGGTATCACACTCCGGTGGGGGTTCTCTTTTCATCAGATGAGAGAGAGAGAGAGTATAGTGTCATAATAAAAAATTATGTTATGCGAAAGAGAGAGAGAGAGAGAGAGAGAGAGAGAGAGAGAGAGAGAGAGGAAAGAAGACAGAGACATGTATTAAACATAAGTAGAAGTAATGTACTTAATGTAAAAAAAAAGAGTATGGGAAGAAAGAGAGGGAGGGGTAGAGAGAGAGAAGAGAGAAAGAAAGGGAGAGAGAGAAAGAGAGAGAGGGAGAGAGAGAGAAATAGAGAGAGAGAGAGAGAGAGAGAGAGAGAGAGAGAGAGAGGGGGGGGAGAAATAGGCTCTTAGAAAAGTAAACAAAATACCTTTAGAATAATATTATTTCTTGTATGTACTACCTACAGGTATGTTTGTATGTTTAGTACTTCTAATTCTTGTATGACTGCAATTGATATTGTATGATTTGTATGAATATCGACTAGATAGGTACATAATATTAATATAAGTAAAGATGGATTCGTGTTGAAAATTATTTGAATTTTTTTGCTTCAATAGAAAACACATTCTAACTCTTCGCTTTCAGTGATATAAAAACAAGAACTATAAATATACCTACGTAGTCTCTTGTACCTATATATGGAGAAAAAAATCCAAATGATAAGTATGAACAAATATGGCTACTACCCAGAACCAAGTAAAAGTTTCCTATTAGGTAGTTCTGAACAATGCGCTAAATGTTTTGCCGAGATGGATGTGTATGGAAGAGGAGAGATAGACGTCCTGGAGTTCCTGGACTATATCCTCTCTGAGTACAGACAGAAACGATTCGCCATTAATGATGCCATTGGATACATTCCACCTAGAGTGGGCAGGTTCTACCCAACTAAAAACATTCATCTAAACACCATTGATATTCAGATTGCAGCCTCCAAACTCACAGGTATGGATACTATAAGGAAAATCTATCATCTCAACACCTCCAGTCCGACAAGCTATCTGACGAAGCATAACTTTGGTATCTACGTGACGCCGATAGGGAAGAGTAGTATTGGATTCTGGCGATCTGATTTGAGCATGATCAAGGACGAGTTGTTATATTCTAGCAAGGAGATTCCAGAGCTAACATCCGCCGGTGTACGCAAGAGGAACGTCGGCTTGAAGAACACATTGAAACAAGTGAAGGACAATTATGAGAAGCAAGGGCCTGAGTTTGACCTTGTCATCATGGAAGATCTCCAGCTCATTGCTTGCTTCAAGATATTCCACAGATCCCTCCTGTTTTACGACCTGAAGTATTTGGAGCTCAAGTATTCAATATCAGAGCTACCTCTGGAGATATCCTGTGCTGACTATGTACCGAACCAGGGCGGGGTGTCCAGATTATTCCTAGGGGGCGCTACTGGGGGATTTCTTATTATAGAACTCCTCACGTCTTCCAATGTCCTCACTGCATTGATCTTGGGCAGTGTCAAGCATTACAAGTACAGGGAGATCCTGTCACGGCAGGTACGAGCACACAAGGTGGCGTGTCATGAGAAAGGGTACCTCACCAAGGTTCACTACTACAGTCTCATGCTCAAGAACTTCATCATCACCTCGTCCCTGTTTGATGAAACATCTCCCAAGGGTTGCAACACACTCTCCGTCACTGAATTCACTGTGGCCTCCACAACACCCATGTTCATTGAAGTCATCCTGGCCACAATCTCGTTCCAGGCCCTTCATCATCACCTCGTCCCTGTTTGATGAAACATCTCCCAAGGGTTGCAACACACTCTCCGTCACTGAATTCACTGTGGCCTCCACAGCACCCATGTTCATTGAAGTCATCCTGGCCACAATCTCGTTCCAGGCAACGGACAGTATCAACACATTTGTCACGGAGAAGGCTGGCGCTCTGTTCTCCGGCGGATGGGACAAGTTGATCCGTCTGTGGCATGTAGCTGATGTGATGGAGGAGTCACAACGCTGTCACTTTGTGTTCTTCGGACACCGCACGCCCATCATCGGCATCTATTATCATTCCAGATACTTCCAGGAATCTGTAATGAAAATAATTCAGCCAGGAATTTTGCCTGGAACAATGGCTTAGGATTGGAAAAGTTTAATTAAAAACAATAAAAAAAAGTCTGGTGTGAACATCACACGAGTTTCCTTATCCCATTGAATTATGTCGAAAACCGCGAGAAAGCGGCCAAAATACAGCCAACCGATGCACCGTACTTCCAGGTCATTTCCATGTCTGTGGATGCTGTCATCAACGTGTGGTGTTCCAGACAGAAGACACTCATACAGTCCTACTCCTTTGCTACTTCCAGGTCATTTCCATGTCTGTGGATGCTGTCATCAACGTGTGGTGTTCCAGACAGAAGACACTCATACAGTCCTACTCCTTTGGTCATCTGATGCCACGGCTCTACCCGCTATTCAACAGCTACCGGCCGAAGCTGCCGAAAATTCTGCCCGCGTTCTATTTTTGTGAGCGCACCGAGAGTATTCTGTTGGGCGCGGAGTCTTTGATTGCCATTCCGTTCGGCGAAGTTATAAAGGAAGAGAAACTTGTGTAACTTGTTGTTGAAGATGAATGTGAAGCAATTCCAATAATCTTCCACCATTCTCACCATTCCCATTATTAATATTACCACAGGACTACTCTTGTGTACAAGACATTATTTTCCCCTTTGTCAAACCTCTTTGTCAAAAAAAAAAAAAAAAAAAAGAAAGATGAAATTCAATACAAATATCTAGTATTATAAAAAAGTAGGCTATGGGTGTATAGGTAGTACTCAACAACAAAACCTACAAAAACAAAGCCATTTTGTTCGGAATTATAACTTGAAAGCTCTTTTGACACTTATAATCTTCTAATCCTCGAATCCGGCAACAAATATCACCTTATAGGCGTCAGACAGGCCAAAAAACAGGCTTATCCTATCAATAAGATTTTATTGTCCTATAGCCTCTATCTACTAGCCATGTAGGAAGGTTTATAAGTCCAAGGTGGGTTTATAAGTCCAAGGTTTATAAGTCCAAGTACAGGAAAGAATCCCCGTCAGAGCTAAAAGAAAAAAAAAAAAACACTTAGGTACCTATACCTACGTAGGTACCTATTATTATTTTGGAATTCATGTCAGAAAAGAGGAAAACCAATTATTTTTTTAGAAAGTCACGTTCTAAAAGAGGACAATACCTATCTATATATTTGGTAGAATGCTAGGACGATATTTTATGGGTGAATCTGACATCTCCACTAACACGTCAAATGTTGCACATTGCATAAGCAAAGTATTGTACGGCGTTCATACAAATCTATAATTTCCTTTTTATTTGTCATTGTTTACAATGTTGAATTTTTGACTCCTTTTAGTCCTAGTCCTTATTCATCAGGGAAATAAAATACATACATAGGTAAATGTGCAACTTTTTGTGGTCTTTGAGAAGGGTATTGAAATTGAAACTAACAGAGCTAGAGCCAGGTACCTACTCAAAATTGTGGTATTCTATTCTGATACAAAATGGTGAATCTACATTCTATAATATTATTTCAATATATATAAAAAAATGTGAACACGAAAAAAAAAAAAAAAAAAAAAAAAAAAAAAATGGGACTCTCTTTCTCTCTCTCCCTCTCTCTCTTCTCCTACTCTTTTTTTCTGCTTTAGTGATAAAAATTGACAAAAGCCATAAGTTCACTCGTCTGATGGTGTATGTTTTGTGTCGCTTTTATACTTAATACACGTTATTAGTTTTCGACATGGAACATTATTATCACAGCGTACAGCGTGAAGTATCTATCAACATGAAGGGGCAATGT
>NW_007379583.1:19087-46694 GCF_000475195.1 Diaphorina citri | reverse complement strand
GTTTGTTGTATACGTACCTATATGTCAGTAACTAACCATTTAATTACCCATAGGGATCATGATTATCTTCAAAAAGAATCTTGTCGTGGAGCCAAAGAAAGGAAAGGAAGCTCCTGATTTTGGCGTCACTTTAATCTCTTAAATTCTCAGCTCCCAAATATCTTCTTTTTTTAGATATTTGACTCACCCAATCGACGATTGGTATACGTGTAAGGCCTGGCTACTCACAAGCTCATTTATAGAAGTATCGCTGCTCAATTAAGGATTCCAAAGGATTCGTTGTCCTCCAAAATGTCGGGAATCGAACCCTGACCCTGGTTTTGTTTTGCTACACCTATACTTCGATGTTCCACATGCCAGATACTTGACTCTTGACATCTGAGTAGTACCTGCTTCTGACCGGAAATGCTGTAATGATAGGAAAAATATTTTGAAGATACCAAGCAAAGATAACTAGCACCAATCATTATGCCAGTAATTAATTTTGGTCGTACCAATTTTCTACGTAGGTACCCTTGTGGTACTTCTTATTGTGTTAAGAACCCGTGCCGTGTGTCTACTATATTATTTATAATCCCACCAGGTCGTTTGTCGGAGGGGGTGAGAAGGGGGCTAACAGGGGACTTGCTTTTGTCCCTCCAGAGACTGGCTTTTCCCCGCTCAGGTTGGGTGAGATTAATGTGAGGTAAGGAGGCGGGTACCTTGAAAAAATATTTTGAAGATACCAAACAAAGATAACTAGCACCAATCATTATGCCAGTAATTAATTTTGGTCGTACCAATTTTCTACCTAGATACCCTTGTGGTACATACTTCTGTGTACTTCTTATTGTGTTAAGAACCTGTGCCATGTGTCTACTATATTATTTATAACCCCACCAGGTCGTTTGTCGGAGAGGGTGAGAAGGGGGCTAACAGGGGACCTATTTTTATGCCTCCAGAGACTGACTTTTCCTAGCCTCACTCAGGTTGGGTGAGCTTAATGTGAGGTAAGGAGGCGGGTACCTTGTGGTTGTAACCAAATGGAGAGTAAAACTCCCGTCACTAAAAACCTTAGTAGTGACTAATAACAGTGCTTTCTTTATATTCTTCAAATGAGACTAACAAGTTAAAGTACACCAGCAATACGCTCTACTATTATTGTAATCAAACTCCAAATTATTGACTATATAAACAATCTGGATGGGATGCCTCAATTGTGATACGAACCCGCAAGCACATGATTACCAGCCGAGCGTCTTGATCACGACAAGCAGTTTTCGTTTATCAGTTATCAAGCTCTCGTAATGGAGTTCTATTTCCATTCTGGATTCATATGAACTTGTGGAATGTCAAAAAATATATATACATATACCTAAGTCAAAGATACTAGTACTACTAGTAGGTACTTCTTCAAATTGAATGGAGGAGTTGCAAATGGGTAAAAATTATAAATAAATGGTCAATTCCTATGTAAAAAGTTGGGAAAAATCCAAATCTGAGGTCAAAACTCCGAAAAAACAACTGTAAAAGGTCGAAAATTCAATTTTTATAATGAAAAAGTTTAAAGATTTGTGACGTCAGACTTAACGCAGTTGCTATTTTTGTCCGCTAGGTAGCGCCACTATGCAAGCACGCTAGCGGCGGAGCAGAAAGAACTGCGCAGAAACGTATGCGCACAAACACATTAATGTGTTGCTTGCTAGGGAGCTTTTGCTCGGGACATTTGATGTGACGTCATCGCCTACGGGAGCGTATGCCGTGACGTCAAAGTTCACGATTTACCGGTATTTTTTAAATCGATTTATCTCGGGATCTAGAAGTCGTAGAAGAAAAAGAAAAATTCCGTTGGTCCTCATTTTTTCTGCTCTATGGCTTTGAAACATCACCCAAGTAAGCGCAACTCATCTATTACATTTAGAGAAAAATATTCACACAACAATCGTTTAGGTGCTTATGTTGTACCTGTAAAATACTTGGATACATATTACGCATACCATCACATGGGTAGAAATACGAGCATTATTGTGTTTAATGTGTTATGTGATAGATTATCAGGATGATAATAAATAATTACAGGTACTTGTTTATTATAGATATTTGCATTTTATGGGTCTATAAATAGGTTGAATTTTATTAAATTTATTAGATTAGCATGATTGGATCATATAAATGTCTAATAGCTTACTTATCAGAATACAAACATCGACTGTAATTAAGTACATAGATATCACTTAGATAGGTATATGTAGCAATATTATTTATTTACTTTCCAATTTATTAACTGGCACATGCTGTGTTTAGTTGCTACCATGCCAGAACTATACTCTGGTAGCGACTCCTGAGCACCCAGAGAAAACATGATAATACATATTATGTGAGTAATGCAAAGATTAATTTCATAATCAAAACATAACAATATTTAACATATTACCACCCTTATATCATTTCTTCACTTCCCTTCTACCTCTTGAAAGAAAACTTGATCCTTACCTTCAAGCCTTTGAATTTCAAGTTTTAAGTTGAGGTCTCAAAGGCTGCTATAGAACCTGGAAGGGGTTTCAATGATTTTTCTTCTTTTTTTTTTCGGTTTCAGTCTATTGTATAAGTCCTCATGAGGTATCTATTTAGTTAGCTCCCTCTCTCACGTGTAGTTTTGATTGAAAAGAATCATTCGCAGAAGAGGAAGAAACCCTCTCTCACGTGTATAGTTTTGATTGAAAAGAATCATTCGCAGAAGAGGAAGAAAATAATAGTGTTATAAAAAAGGCGGTCTTTCTCTTTCAACAACCAAAAGCACATTGCTTCTGGATCTACACAAAATTAAGTATTCCCTAAAAAAATTCTAACCCTAACGGATAATTTCAGCCATCAGCAGGACAAAAAAAAAAGTTTTCCTTTGTTTGTGTTCTTTAAGGAAAAAGGATTTCTTTTTCCATCTCGGATAAATCACTATCCGTCAATGTTTGTAACAAGTTTAAAAGACAGCATCAACCATAAATGACTTACCCACGTAATATCTATTTCTAATGACTTATGGCATAGTATGCATACCATGTTAAAATCGTATTCAAATCAACTGAATCAAGCCCTTATTTTGACCTACTAATAGAGTCTCGAGAATGCAGGGGAAGCAGCAAAATGATAAAATTTATACATAGGTTGACAATTCGTCATGTGTATTTTACATGACTAATGATTGTCTTTACATTATGGACATTCGTATATTCATGAAACATCAACAAAACCAGTAAAAATGTTTGCTTTCATCGGAATGTGAAGAAGAATACAATAACTTCCTAAAAAATAACACCCCAAAGAATTACATTAAACAACTTATTACGATTGTATTAGCTTAAAAGATGAGGGGTTCTCAAATCTCTAACTTTATAGGTAGATGGGTATGTATATACCTGCCCGAAAGTTGATTGAAAATCGATGAACTAGATAAAGAAATAGGTTGGTAAGGTAGCATACTGTTAGAAGGACGCACGGAAACTCTACTTACTTGGTCGTTATATCATATGGTTCCGAAACATTGTAAAACTCACCCTACCCTGAGCATTTTTTCTCTAACTTCTAACATGAGTCAATGATAGAGACCTTGGCAGCTGTCCAAACTTGCTGGTCAGGTCCACCTCAGGCCCCCAGGTTTATTTGAGAAACCCTGAAAGGGATTTCAGTCTCCTATGGAACCAAGACCGGTTCTCCAGCTATGTTCAGTTCTCATTCAGCTGCTTTCAGACCCTTTGACTCCCTTCAAGTATCGCCCTTCAGGGATGAAAGATGGGTTTTACTAAGGTTCAACTAAAAGGTAAGAACACATAATGAGCCACCGTAAATTTAAATAATAGATTCTCATGAAGAATCATTAGAGTCATTCACACTTACATAACATCAGATTATTTTCTTGGGTAATTTTTATCATTTGCTAATTTTATTTGGTCTTAACAAGTAAGAATTTTGGCTCAATAATAAAATAGGGCTAATGTTTACATAAGATATCATGTTATCATGTAGGTTTTCCCCCAATATGTAGGTACTAAATTATGAAAAAGCCAGGTACCTATACTTGAACCAAAACCACATGGGTATTTTACCATATAAAAGTTACATAAGTAGAATATTTTATTATTCGTTTTTCTCTTCTTTTCTTTCCAGACTTTGAAAACAAAGGTTATAACAGGACAAATTATCTCAATAAAGACCTTTCTAAGTACTCGTACCTATCGTCTCGTGTGGACGAGGTTTAAATTTCAGAGAAAGCAAAAAGGTGCTCTCATTCTTCATTATGCGATGCCAGTCTGGATAGAACCTTTATTTTCTCATCACTAGAAAGAGAACAGAACTGGTTGGCTGAACATTTTAGCTCCGGAAACCCAAGTCCAAGATCTTTCTTATCAATGAAAGAAGAATTTAAATCAACTGGTTGATCATGGGTTTTGTAATCCTCCAGAGCCCTATTGTCCTCTGGTTTCTTTTGTGACTCAGGGTGTGCACTGTGCATGGGGTCACGTATACCGTATACCACTTGAAGGTCCATGACCACGTGATCTTACCATCCCAGGTTCAAAATCCGAGAGCAGTTAGGGAAAATACTCACTAAACACCGGGTGTTTAGGTCAAGTGGTCAAGATGATAGATCAAGTTTGCCCGGTCTAAATATTTCAGACATTCCTCTTAGTGACCTACTTATGTACAAATACTCGTAGGTACCAGCAAATGGACTGTCAGATTTGAGTTTAGGTCAAGTGGTCAAGATGATAGATCAAGTTTGCCCGGTCTAAATATTTCAGACATTCCTCTTAGTGACCTACTTATGTACAAAAATACTCGTAGGTACCAGCAAATGGACTGTCAGATTTGGAGTGGGCAGTCCAGAATAGTCATTTTTATCTGTCCATGGAAATAGTCCAGGGATTAAGGCAGGCTTAAACTGTTCAAGATAGTCATAGGAAGTAGAAAGCCCCCAGAAAATTTGAAGTAGGTTTACGTCCGTCAATAGATTTTACTGCGTTTAAGTCCTATAAGGTAGATATTTATAACCTTATTAATTAAGTTTTGGTTTCATAAACTAGCATTCCAGTAATCAAAGGTCAGACACAAAGGGTCTTGTTCAACCACTCCAGGGTCTCCCTCAGATGTTACAATTTCAATTCAAAACTCTAGGGCCACACTTGGTGAATTAACTTTAGACTTAATGTGTGTGGTCCCTGGTAGTGGGACAACTCTTGCTTTTTATTCTGAGATTTAAATCTGATCTTGAGTTATTCTGACAAAGCTGAGTGCACCCCATAACCATTAGAATTATCATTGATGTATGTTGGATCTTCAGAATTGTCTAAATGGCTAGGTTTTTGTTTATTACACAAAAAAGATAGCATTGTTCTAGGGGTAACACAATCAAACACATTAGCCTGCCAATAAATTAACATTGGAAAAAAGAAAATTGTGATCATATTCAGAACTTGCTTTGTCAGAGAACTAATCTTGTCCTTTTTTTAAATTCAAAACCATTCTGGGAGAAGAAAAGAGGGGGCTCGTCTCTTCCAGTTTGCCCCCAATTACAATTGGATTAGAGAGGGGAAAAAAGGCTCATGCTATGAATATCACAACATATTCATTCAAAGTGATGATTATCCGAACACAAAGCGTGGTGTAAACAGCAATAAAAGTTAAACAGCCAATAAACTTGGCGTAAATGGTGAGATAAATCATGAGGAGTTGATAAATGATTCGAACGAGAATGGATCGCACGTCAAAATATACTGGCAGAAACACCAATACATGTTTGTAAACAGATTGCCCGATAGGATACCTATCTTATTGAACTTTTAAAACACAATCCATCATAACCAGAATGACTGGAATCAGATGGATACCTACAGGTGGCAGGTGGATTTGGTTACTTGTAAATATCAACTTACCTTTATCAGTTATCTCACTCATCTCTGTAATAGATCCATCATGTACGTATGATATTAATCATTTTCCTTACTACCTACATATGTAGGCAATGGGTAAACTAGGTACCTACTTATTGTACGTAGGTACATAGGTATTTGGTAGATTGGTATGTACCTAGAGAACTAAAGTTGTATTATCTAGACATATTTACATGGTTAAACCTAAAGAAATGGTTGTTAGGTACCTGAGAATAGAACCCGGGACCACTAGATTGATGACCACTTAGACGTTATAGAGGACTTGGAGGTTACTCACCTTGTCAAGATTCTGGTCTCTGGAGAAACCCTTTTGCTCTTTCTATGTAGTTCCTGAACGAGCTCTGCTAGGATTCCGAGCTGAAAGAAATTAGTAGTGAAGTCAAGTTTTCCTTGTTATCCGGTGGCTTTATACTAGTTTTCCAATAGAATTTATGGGTCTATAAATAGGTTGAATTTTATTAAATTTATTAGATTAGCATGATTGGATCATATAAATGTCTAATAGCTTACTTATCTCCAATAGAACACTAGAGTTAGACAGCTTTGAGCGTGTTTTGTGCCTGGAAGGGTAACGGACTAGACAACTAGGCAATCTCTAGGCATATTTTACATTCGATTGGCTACACCTAAGGGGAGTGTGCGAAAACTCGTGAGGACACCTATTGAAGGGCTGAGCTGGTAGAAATCCTTGGAAATAAAGAAAAATATGACCTTAGAAGTCGATTTGACCTTGAAAGTTACAAGGTTGTCCTTGATTTTTCAAAAAAGGCTCTCAGTTCTTCCAACAATCTTTCTGTCTGTTAACTTTCTGTCCGCCTCACCATCTCGTCACTTGGGACGTGAAAGGGACCCCCGATGTAAAAGTTCACCATTCATTCCAGAATAGAGTTTCAGTTGTTCGAGATAATCTCCTTCTTAGTACTATTTTACCTCTGTTGAGCTATGTTAATGTTGGTATACTCCATATAGTATCTGTACATTGTAGATGTGGATTGGTATGGTCTATGTTTCAAGTAATATGACTTGTATGGTCTATGTTTCTAGATTGCGCGCTCACAGACTTGCGTCTTGTGTCTTTACTTGTGTGGTTAGTTTGAATAGTGTAACATCGACTGTAATTAAGTACATAGATATCACTTAGATAGGTATATGTAGCAATATTATTTATTTACTTTCCACTTTATTAACTGGCACATGCTGTGTTTAGTTGCTACCATGCCAGAACTATCCTCTGGTAGCGACTCCTGAGCACCCAGAGAAAACATGATAATACATAGGTATTATGTGAGTAATGCTAAGATTCATTTCATAATCAAAACATAACATAATATTTAACATATTACCACCCTAATATCATTTCTTCACTTCCCTCTTTACCCTTGAAAGAAAACTTGATCCTTAGGTACGTTCAAGCCTTTGAATTTCAAGTTTCAAGTTGAGGTCTCAAAGGCTGCTATAGAACCTGGAAGGGGTTTCAATGATTTTTCTTCTTTTTTTTTTCGGTTTCAGTCTATTGTATAAGTCCTCATGAGGTATCTATTTAGTTAGCTCCCTCTCTCACGTGTAGTTTTGATTGAAAAGAATCATTCGCAGAAGAGGAAGAAAATAATAGTGTTATAAAAAAGGCGGTCTTTCAACAACCAAAAGCACATTGCTTCAGGATTTACATCACAAATAAAGTTTTCCCAAAAACTGCTGACGAGTTTAAAAGTTTGTAACGAGTCAAAGTTTGTAACGAGTTTAAAAGAAAGGATCAACCATAAATCGCTTACCTACGTAATATCTATTTCTAATGTTAAAATCTAATCTATTTCTAATGTATTCAATTATTATTTTGACCTACTAATAGAGTCTCGAGAATGGAGGGGAAGCAGAAAAATGATAATAACAATAACTTCCTAAAAAATAACACCCCAAAGAATTACATTAAACAACTTATTACGATTGTATTAGCTTAAAAGATGAGGGGTTCTCAGAGTCTCAAATCACTAACTTCTACATATTTATAGGTACCTACCAACCCGATTGGTAGTTGATTGAAAATCGATGACCTAGAGAAAGAAGTAGGTTGGTAAGGTAGGAAACTGCTAGATGAAATCAGGAAAGCATAGTGTCACAGGAAACTGCTCAGAAAATCTACTTATTTGATCGAATAGTTCCGAAACATTGTAAAACTCACCCCACTGAGCTTAGTGCCATCTCTAATTTGATGAACACTCTCCTTGGTCGCTCCGCTTTGGCCAAATTTGCTGGTTAGGCCCACCTCAGGCCCCCCCAGGTGTCTTTGAGAACCCCTGAAAGGGATTTCAGTCTCCTATGATGGAAACAAACCGGTTCTCCAGCTACGTTCATTTCCCATTCAGCTGCTTTCAGACCCTTTGACTCCCTCCAGATTTTTTTAGATATTTGACTCACCCAATCGACGATTGGTATACGTGTAAGGCCTGGCTACTCACAAGCTCATTTATAGAAGTATAGCTACTCAATTAAGGACTCAAAAGGATTCATTGTCCTTCAAAATGTCGGGAATCGAACCCTGACCTTG
Source organism: Diaphorina citri (assembly GCF_000475195.1). Classification (NCBI taxonomy): domain Eukaryota; kingdom Metazoa; phylum Arthropoda; class Insecta; order Hemiptera; family Psyllidae; genus Diaphorina; species Diaphorina citri. Next base: position 38,225 of record NW_007379583.1, on the reverse strand, counting down.
GTTTTGTTTTGCTGCACCTATACTTCGATGTTCCACATGCCAGATACTTGACTCTTGACATCTGAGTAGTACCTGCTTCTGACCGGAAATGCTGTAATGATAGGAAAAATATTTTGAAGATACCAAACAAAGATAACTAGCACCAATCATTATGCCAGTAATTAATTTTGGTCGTACCAATTTTCTACCTAGGTACCCTTGTGGTACTTCTTATTGTGTTAAGAACCCGTGCCATGTGTCTACTATATTATTTATAACCCCACCAGGTCGTTTGTCGGAGGGGGTGAGAAGGGGGCTAACAGGGGACCTATTTTTATGCCTCCAGAGACTGACTTTTCCTAGCCCCACTCAGGTTGGGTGAGCTTAATGTGAGGTAAGGAGGCGGGTACCTTGTGGTTGTGGCCAAATGGAGAGTAAAACTCCCGTCACTAAAAACCTTAGTAGTGACGTTAACTCAACTCATTTCCATTTCAAGCAGTTATACAGTGACTTTAAAGCCATATCAAATTGAACACTTCTGGAGAGAAAAATCGATTATTGGTATGTAAATCTATTGTTCATGCCTACTTTCTAACCAGAATATTCGAATCCTGCAAGTCCTTCCTGTAAAATAACGTCCCTGGTATATGTTTAGAAAAATTCTAAAATATTCTAAGTAAGAAACAAAAGTGAGTATGTTCCAAACAGCTGTTCAGGTCCATTAAAAACGAATTAAATTATAAACTAATTCAAAAACCCTCCTGATATACGAGTATGCACAACAAAGAAGAAGTTTACAGTAATTAAAAAGTAAACCCCATATTATAGTGGTAAACATATTTCTGACCTACAAAAACATATTACCTACCTACCTCTATAAATTATTATTGGTATGTAATATGTACGGTCGGTTAGGACTTGAAGGTAATTAAATTTAGAGAAAAATATTCACACAGCAATCGTTTAAAATCGATTTATCTCGGGATCTAGAAGTCGTAGAAGAAAAAGAAAAATTCCGTTGGTCCTCATTTTTTCTGCTCTATGGCTTTGAAACATCACCCAAGTAAGCGCAACTCATCTATTACATTTAGAGAAAAATATTCACACAACAATCGTTTAGGTGCTTATGTTGTACCTGTAAAATACTTGGATACATATTACGCATACCATCACATGGGTAGAAATACGAGCATTATTGTGTTTAATGTGTTATGTGATAGATTATCAAGATGATAATAAATAATTACAGGTACTTGTTTATTACAAAATACTTGGATACATATTACGCATACCATCACATGGGTAGAAATACGAGCATTATTGTGTTTAATGTGTTATGTGATAGATTATCAGGATGATAATAAATAATTACAGGTACTTGTTTATTATAGATATTTGCATTTTATGGGTCTATAAATAGGTTGAATTTTATTAAATTTATTAGATTAGCATGATTGGATCATATAAATGTCTAATAGCTTACTTTGTTGTGACCTAAAGTCATAGGTAATTTTTCATTTAAATTCAATTTTACAAATCTACCTTCCTACCCAGGTATCTAGTTAGATTTTTTTGTTTTTTATACATTTCTCTATGTTCTCTCACGAACGGGTTAATTATTGTAAGAAGCATCCTAGTGTAGGTAATATCATATTGACAATCTGCCTTATTGATACATTCTATCATTTGATAATCCATTTTAAATATTCACAAATTATTTCATGTTCTACAATGTTTACACGCGGAATCGAATGGTGAAACTTTTAGAACTGTCCGACTTAATGTAATAGAAAGTCGTGTGATGTTCACACCAGATTTTTTTAGATATTTGACTCACCCAATCGACGATTGGTATACGTGTAAGGCCTGGCTACTCACAAGCTCATTTATAGAAGTATCGCTGCTCAATTAAGGATTCCAAAGGGATATCAAAACCCCGAAACTCCCCCTTTTAGGTAACAGCTTGGTAGCTTAGAAAATGATTAGTGGAGATGTCAAATTTCCCTTTGGTACTTACTACATTGAAAAAAAAACAAAGGACGTGAAAAGGTGTGAACAATTTATTCTCATTAATCAATCACCTCAATACCATTTTTGGTCATGATTGAGAAGTGAACACTAAAGTACTGAAGAGCTGATGATATTCAATAGTCAAGTTGTAATGTAGGTACGAAGTCCTATACCTACATTTATATCGTTTACAAAAACAAGTTTTTATTTAAACTTGAAGTTTTTTTTTTATACTCTCCTAATTAGCTGATGTTATAAGATTCTTATTCGAATACCTTCTTGTCGGTTTTGTGTCTGGCCCACTGTCTGCACATACTTGGAAGTTCATTTTCTGCTTTGATTTTTGTCACTTGATCATTTTTTTCTCTTTCTCTCAGAGTTTTTTTTATCTCTGGACAATGCTAAAGTTAGTACCTAGGTAGGTAGGTATGTTTTGCCAGGATTTTATGGATTAGGTATTTGTTGCCGATTTGAAAGACTGGGCGCATCGCATGATCAATTACCTAATATCCATTTTTGGGCGAGTTTCGGGCTTTTGTAGATAATGGGTTGTCTAGTAGGGCAGTAGGTAGGTACGTACGTAAAACATGAAAAGGTCAAACTTAAAATTAGTTGGGTACCTACCAGCCTACCACCTACACCTACACCTGTCTAGAAGATCCATGATAAGTAGGTACTTACCTATACCTAATATAAATTTATTTTTGTATTCACCAAAAATATTTCCGTATAACAATATTCATAAGACTGTACAAAATCGGAAGTTTTATTGGGAAGATGGGAAAGGAAGAGCAAAATTTTTCCAAGGTAGGTACCTATTTCTGGAGCAAAAAATGTGCGATCCATTGCAAGACAGCCGAGCCGCGATTTTTGAACACCGCCAATGTCCAGTTTAACCAACACAAAAACTGAATTTCTGATTGATTTTTAGAATGGATTGAAATTATTATGAACTTTTAATTGCCATCAAATATGAACATAATAATTATTTGAAACACAAAATTAAATTCAATATGAAAATAATCCTTTTTAGGGGAAAATTAACATAAATATTCTTTTGTGATTATTTTTCTCAAGATTGTCAGGTTGGTACACACGTAAACACGGCGATTCATGGGAAAATGGCTGCGGCAACAAAAATTTTGTTCGATGTCCAAAAAAGTTGTAAACTTTTGAATGTTTAGTAAATAAATAATTAAATCGTAATAAATTTTGCATTAAAGCTAATTAAATAATGATTAATTAATCAATTATATACTTAATTATTACCTAACGATTGTTTTATTCGTGTCAATCAAATAATTATTACCTTGAAGTGTTTTGTTTTCTTGAAAAACACCTTCCTACCGACCTATGTTTGTGTGTTTTTTTAAAAATTATACGAAAGTGATTTCTATGTTTATCTTTTGTAGTAATTAATTTTCATAAAAAACTAGACATGAATAAATTAATACTAAATGGTATTAATTCGACATAATTATGATTCGGCTAATTACTATCACACTTTTTCGTGTTTATTGTCATGTTGTGACCTAAAGTCATAGGTAATTTTTCATTTAAATTCAATTTTACAAATCTACCTTCCTACCCAGGTATCTAGTTAGATTTTTTGTTTTTCATACATTTCTCTATGTTCTCTCATGAACGGGTTAATTATTGTAAGAAGCATCCTAGTGTAGGTAATATCATATTGACAATCTGCCTTATTGATACATTCTAACATTTGATAATCCATTTTAAATATTCACAAATTATTTCATGTTCTACAATGTTTACCTTAGCTTACTTATCAGAATACAAACATCGACTGTAATTAAGTACATAGATATCACTTAGATAGGTATATGTAGCAATATTATTTATTTGCTTTCCTATTTATTAACTGACACATGCTGTGTTTAGTTGCTACCATGCCAGAACTATACTCTGGTAGCGACTCCTGAGCACCCAGAGAAAACATGATAATACATATTATGTGAGTAATGCAAGGATTAATTTCATAATCAAAACATAACAATATTTAACATATTACCACCCTTATATCATTTCTTCGCTTCCCTTCTACCTCTTGAAAGAAAACTTGATCCTTACCTTCAAGCCTTTGAATTTCAAGTTTCAAGTTGAGGTCTCAAAGGCTGCTATAGAACCTGAAAGGGGTTTCAATGATTTTTTTTCTTCTTCTTTTTTCGGTTTCAGTCTATTGTATAAGTATAAGTCCTCACGAGTTATATCTATTTAGTTAGCTCCCTCTCTCACGTGTATAGTTTTGATTGAAAAGAATCATTCGCAGAAGAGGAAGAAAATAATAGTGTTATAAAAAAGGCGGTCTTTCAACAACCAAAAGCACATTGCTTCAGGATTTACATCACAGATAAAGTTTTCCCAAAAACTGCTGACGAGTTTAAAAGTTTCTAACGAGTTTAAAAGAAAGAATCAACCATAAATCGCTTACCTACGTAATATCTATTTCTAATGTTAAAATCTAATCTATTTCTAATGTATTCAATTATTATTTTGACCTACTAATAGAGTCTCGAGAATGCAGGGGAAGCAGAAAAATGATAATAACAATAACTTCCTAAAAAATAACACCCCAAAGAATTATATTAAACAACTTATTACGATTGTATTAGCTTAAAAGATGAGGGGTTCTCAGAGTCTCAAACTCTCAAATCACTAACTTCTACATATTTATAGAGATGTACCTACCGACACAATAATGTTTTACAATTTATTGTTTTATCAAGATGATTTTGTTACCCTTCTGCTTCATTGACATCTCATGTCAATGTATGTAGGTAATCGTCAAATGAGATTATTTTCATAGGTATTTAATTTTTGCGGGACATTATTTTGATGATGAAAAAATGAGATGACCAGCTACTTTTATTAGACTTTTATATTAATGTTTTGAGCAACTAATATGATTAGGATAATTTATATTAGGTATTTTTTAAAATGTTAAATAGCTACATACGTGAAGGAGTTTAAGTAGAAACAAAAAATTTGGGAGTGCTTTGTCATTATTTTACCTATTAAAATATTTTATTTATTATTATTTTATGTACCTACCTAAGTTTATTATGTAGGAGTTTATTATTATTACTATTATTATTATTATTAAATGAAAATTGATTGAAAAAAATCTGTCCTAGGAGCAACTATAGCCACATATATTCTATATAAAAAAAAAAAATGTGTTTTAAGAAATAACAATAAATAACATCAGATTATTTTCTTGGGTAATTTTCATCATTTGCTAATTTTATTTGGTCTTATCAAGTAAGAATTTTGGCTCAATAATAAAATAGGGCTAATGTTTACATAAGATATCATGTTATCATGTAGGTTTTCCCTTAATATGTAGGTACTAAATTATGAAAAAGCCAGGTACCTACTTGAACCAAAACCACATGGTTATTTCACCATACAAAAGTTACATAAGTAGATTATTTTATTATTTGTTTTTCTCTTCTTTTTTTTCCAGACTTTGAAAACAAAAGTTATAACAGGACAAGTAAACCCCTTAGTGCAGTCCCAACTACCTACCGTAAGTTTTCTCAACTCATTTCCATGTTCTATGGTAGTTCATTATCAGAAAACAAATAAAATATTGTTTAGAAACATTTTTCAAGATTTCAAGGAGCATCCTGAAATCTGTGTGGTATGTTTACATATCTTCACACTTTTTTTTAATACCTACCTATTTATATTTCCGATAATAAAATCATTTAATTTATCTTCCAGGGTGACAGGTAGCTACATCGTGGACTCTTTACCCCAGGGCCTTGTAGACGGGCGATCCGGCGGCTCTCTACTGCTCACACAACAACAAGTAAGTTGACAACAAGAATTGAAACATGATTGCAGTGATCATCTACTTACTACAGATATATTGGATAAGCTCACAGTAAAAAGGGGAAATCAGAAAAAAAAGAGCATTTACCTAGTTTTATCTAGGGCCAAAGTCTAGTCATGAAAATGAGCGTAACATTTGTGACAAGTATTTATGCTTAACACAATTAAAATTCATCTGTTTAGGATAAAGTTCGTCCCAGGAAGGAAAGCGCGATCTAGCGCTTACAACTCGTTCGTTTTATGATTTTTTCGACTTTTTGTTTTCAACGTTTGTGTATCAAAAAAGTACCTAATAAATGGATTGTGTTCTTTCAGGTCGCTCCCGGAACGTCAGGTCTACCGCAAGGTCTTCGCCTCTCCCTGAGTGAAGATGGGCGTAGTATGGTGGTGCACCCTACGTCTCAACCTTCTCATCCTGCCCCTGTGTCTGCCAGTGTGGCTGCAGCCGCTCAGGCACAGCTAACGGAGCTTCTAGCTCAACATGGCAGTAATATTCTACAAGTGAGTAAATTGACCAGTAGTACGACTGTATTACTGCTGGGGACGTTAAACAGAGAGTAGACTAGCGTCTGGCTGTGGGACTACAAACAGGGAGGAGAACAGCTAACCCTAACCAGCCTGGCAGTTTCACAGGCAGGTAAGCAAAATTAGAGTTCGCCTAAAATGTAGGTGGTTAGGTGGAAGAGCTCCTTCATGCGACCATTTCAAACATTCAGAAAAAAGGATATATTTCGATTTTCAGAGTTAAAAAAAACTGCACTTGCATTTGGATTATTAAGCTCAACTATTCACCTAATTAATCTGTTCAAATCTGTTGGTCTCGTGTGGACCCAGTTAGGCCAGTACCTAACTAGGGAGTACCTATTGTGTCTATTCTCGTCCATTTGATGAGGGGCTCACTACGGACTGGACTAAAATACAGACATGTAATTAACAATGTAGCAGATATCTCCACGCTACAAAATAAGAAAGGTAGTGAAACACCTTTTTCTAACTTAACTGTAAGCTATGATATAAGGAATTTTAATTGTGTTAATCATAAATGCTTGTCACAAATGTTGTTCCACGCTTTATTTACTACGCTAAATTTTATGACTTGACTTGGACTCGAACCACCAACCTCCAGATTCAAAGTCCACCGTGCTAACCACTGCACCACTGAGGTTGGTAACTGTAAGCTATGATTAAAAAAAAAGAAAATTGCAATGACCGTCATTTGCTTTATTCGCTTTCAGATCGCTCTCAACGATCATCAGAACCGGCTGCAAATCGTAATGAACCAGCCCTCGCCCGAATCCTCATCAGGGTCTAGCTTAGCCACGCCCCCTTCTTCCTTAGCCCCTCCCCCTCCTTCCATAGCTCCTCCCCTCTAGGGCCACACTTGGTGAATTAACTTTAGACTTAATGTGTGTGGTCCCTGGTAGTGGGACAACTCTTGCTTTTTATTCTGAGATTTCAATCTGATCTTGAGTTATTCTGACAAAGCTGAGTGCTCCCGATAACCATTAGAATTATCATTGATGTTGGATCTTCAGAGTTGTCTAAATGGCTAGGTTTTTGCTTATTAAGTTATTACACAAAAAAGATAGCATTTAAAAGGGTGGTCTCTAGGGGTAACACAATAAAATGCATTAGCCTGCCAATAAATTAACATTGGAAAAAGAAAATTGTGATCATAGTCAGACTGTCAGAACTTGCTTTGTCAGAGAACTAACCTTGTCCTTTCTTCATCTTTTCAGCTACAACAACTGCAACAACTAGGAGTGACTCAAACACAGGAGCACGCCGGCGCCCTGACCTTGACATTACAGCACCACACGGTAAGATTTCACCACAGTGACAACAACCAGCATCGGTAGTATGTTGGTTAAGTAAGAGGTTTGATAGAGGGAACTGTAACTGCCAAGGTCTTATCATTCCAAAAGCAAAAAGAGAAGAAAGAAAGGCATTTGGGGAATGAACCTTATCCATTCTGGATAAAATCAGCCCCAGGTGGGAAGGGACCCCATGATTTAGCGCTTACAAGGCAGACATGCTATCCTCCGAGCTAATTAGGCTGAATCCCCTAAAACTTGATCCCTCTAAATAACTTGACATAGTCTTGGTTTTATTAAATTCCCTTTAAACTTGATTTCCTTCTCATCACACCCTGTAACGTTTTTCTTCTACAGGGAAGTGGCCTGACACCTCAACTGGTGTTAGCCGGGACCCCTACACAGAGTTTTGCGTACCCCACTGCTCTCCAGGTGCCTACACAATGTACCCCTGTGCCCACCAGTACGGCTCACTATCAGGCCACTAGCATTCTACAACACCATGTGCGACATTCTACCATACAGACTAGCTTGCAACAGGTAAGACTTCTCAATTGGGATATTAAACTATGCCAAAATTGTATCAAGGGTTAAGTAAATCCATATTTACTTTTACTAATCTTTTAAGTAAATAAATATCATACACAAAAAGCTCACTTGGAGGCTCGGGTCTGGAGGCTACTACCTTAAATGATGGATTGAGCTTTAAAAAGTGAGGACACCAGCCTGAAATTTCCCTTGCTAATGAAATAGAAAAGGTTGAGTGTGAGGGTCATCCACTCGAGAATTTTATGTAGCCAAAGTCAAATGTCAGTTCAAAGCAATCACCCTAGGTAGGGTTGATTATTTTTTCATTACAAATTTTCATTAGTAAAAGGTTTTTTCAAATGAAATTGACCCCAAGGGCATGGAAAACCTAGACCCTTGACAAATGAAATGTGCCCGAAGACATGTGATATGTTTCAATCCACTCGACCCCAGGCTGACTGAAAACGCCGACCCCGTCTGAACACGGGAGAAGGCGAAGAAGATGACCGTTGACTCCCAAGTCCCATGCTAATTTCAACTCTCTCCTCTCTTCCTCCTCAGGTGATGGGAGCTCCCGGGCCGCTGCTCCAAATCATCCAGCCTGCCGCCCCCCGTCACTCCACACTGGGCAGTGTCATACACAAGATCAAACAGCCGCCCCAGATCCTGCCCAAACCCCCCGGTGCGGGCCAACTGAACCATATCAACTTCAAGACTAGCACCGGTCAGAACAACAGCGCTGCCCATCAGAATGCCTTGCTCTTCAATCAGGTGAGTCCTTGGGTTCGATTCTTCTGGAGTTGACGAACTTTTGTTTTTGTACCCATGTGATTGTTGTCATTTACGGTGAAGACCAAGGACCACCCTCTTTCCATCCGTTTCATTTTCGTTCTTTTTCTTTTTTCACCTTCTCCCTCCCTTCCCTACACTCTGTCATCTTCCTACCTACCAATGCTATCCGCACCTACTCTTGGTCTCATTTCTTCTCGAGGAGAAAAGGAAGACAAAATTGAAGAAAGCCAGCCGTTCCAAGAACGAATCTCATCTGTCTAAGATGAAGTTCGCCCGGGGCGGAAATCGAACCCGTTGTGTAGCTTCTGCTATCTGCTACAGAGTTTAATCATATGTATAAGTCTGTAGACTCGTGCCTCGTGAGGAAAATAAGTAGCTATGACATATAAATGCGCATAGCGACCGGTGCCAGCATGGTAGGTACTTAAACATTGGATTTTAGGATTATTGAGATATTGGGAAAATCCTACAATGCTGCAGTGAGCACCAAAGTTGTGACTTAATAAGTAACACAAAGAAACTGCATTTATTTATAATATAAGTCTGTAGACGATTCTCTTCTAAACCGTCAAGTATAGCATTTACAGCAAGTCTAACACTAATACATCACCTACTTTTACAGATGCAGTTACAAGGGCATCACGGCCAGGTCCCGATGCTGGTACAGCAGCAAACCTCAACCAGCAGCGCCTCTAGTGGCGTACAGCTTATACTACGCTCTCCTTCCCCCTCCCAAGCTAAGAACTCGCAGCAGCAACGATTGCTGCAGAGTCAGCAACATGCTCAGCAGGTAAGAGAAAACCTTGTTTATACTGGCCTAATGTTGTTTATACTGAAAATAAAACCTTGTTTATAGCGCCTCTAGTGGCGTACAGCTTATACTACGCTCTCCTTCCCCTTCCCAAGCTAAGAACTCACAGCAGCAACGATTGCTGCAGAGTCAGCAACATGCTCAGCAGGTACATCGCTAGAGACCATCACCCTGGTGTATGGCTGATGGAAGAGACATTTTCTCTATTTTGTCGTCACCATTCGGCTATAGTTCAATCCGCTACATCAACAACAACCTTTGGGTATCAGGTTATGAGTAGAGATAACTACTTGAACCTTTCACAGCCAGCCTAGTTAACTTCTGCCGCATCTGCCTTGGAAGCCCTAGGTCTTGTTCAATTCCCGCTCCGGGCGGATTTTATCCTGAACGGATAATGTTCGTGCTCGGAACGGCTTTCTATTATCCTGTCTTAATTCTCTCTTCGATTTCGGGACGATAAAACCTTAGAACTTATTTTACCCCTAAATAACTTTCATGATTTCCGTGTGTTCCCTCAGGTTATGCGGCTCATAACGAGTGGCTCTCTACAGCTGCAACAAATACAGACGTCCTCGGGTCCCACGTTTATTGCTGTCCCTACCCAGGCCGCCCTACAACAGCAGCCCCAACCACAGCCGCAGCACCACCCCCAGCCTGCTACCTCGCCCAAGAAAATCAAACAGACCAAGGCCAAGAAGAAGAAAGATGATGAGCAGGTACGGGTAAATAACACTTTGTTCTTCTTATGCCAATCTCGTAGTATGTTCCTCGTTAAATCAGATAGTATGTCCCTTATTAAGCAGTAGTCCCAGATTGCGTAAGCAGTCTCATAGTATTAAGCAAGTTCTTTATTTATTTTTTAAAAGATGAGTGTTTTATCGCTGTTTTTATTTCGGAGCAATGAAACAACTGCTACTTTAGACTCATTGTCGTAGCATGCCCTTCCCGTAGTTTGTTCCTCATCAGATGGGCAATAAGAGACACTATACTTCCCATTTAGGTGCTTGGTCAACACGAGAACACCAGAAAGTAACCCGATGAAATGTTTGCAATCGAAAAACAAGTTCGAACCCGGGACCTTCTGAATGGCAAGTAAGCGCATTACCACTGGACTAACCGTGCCCACTGTTTTGTATTCTAAAATTCTAAATTATTCCATTCTGATGTTCACAGGGAAGTCGGCTGGACTTGGCCAACCTGATGCGAATCTCCGGCATCGAAGAAGAAGATGTCACCCCCACCGTTGTCGTACAACCCCCCACCCCTTCTCCTAAGGCCACGCCCCCTCCCCCTTCCCCTCAGCAACAGGCCACGCCTCCTATACAACAGGCCACCATTCAGATACCCACCTCATCCGCCGGAGTTAACGTGAGTGCCTCCTTATTCTGGTTGGGTGGAAGAGCTCAACGCATTTTTTCCTTGTTAAAGCGCTTTAACACTACGGACGGTAGGTCATTCAAACTCTAAGAAGGTTTGATTGATAGAGGGAATTGTAACAATGGAGGTCTTATTACGAAATTTAAGAGGAAAAGTGGACAGGATAGGAGAAAGACAGTCGTTCCGAGAATGAACCTTATTATGTTTAGGTATCAACCTCAGTTGTGGTTAGCACGGTAGACATTGAATCGGGGTTCAAGTCCAAGTCTAGTCGAACCAGGAGGACGGCGAACCGCCAAGTCTGATACCGCTCGACTCGCAGAACTCGTCGTCCGTGGTGCAAAGGGTGCAGACCATTCAGCTGACCCCGCAGAAACAACAGGTAAGCTGATCGAGATTTAAGAGTATATTTCACGTCTGTGGTGAAAGCTCTCAAGAGTACGGACTCGACTCGGACATGCTGGGTTCGAATCCCAGCAGGGACGGAAATTTTCTGATCAAGGTTTTTTGTTCCGGGATCAGCAGGGAAACACATGGTACGTGGTGAAAGAATATGTCCTGAAGTAATTCGAAAGCAGTTTTGAGAGCCAACTATTCCTTTGTTTTTAAGTATCTTTCATGATCTATGATTTTTACCTCACCTATTGGTTACCTTCCACTCAAGAGTCTATTATTATTTTTAACTTGCTTAATAAATTGAATTGAAATTGTGATCTATGATTTTTACCTCACCTATTGGTTACCTTCCACTCAAGAGTCTATTATTATTTTTAACTTGCTTAATAAATTGAATTGAACGGAGCTTCTAGCTCAACATGGCAGTAATATTCTACAAGTGAGTAAATTGACCAGTAGTACGACTGTATTACTGCTGGGGACGTTAAACAGAGAGTAGACTAGCGTCTGGCTGTGGGACTACAAACAGGGAGGAGAACAGCTAACCCTAACCAGCCTGGCGGTTTCACAGGGTTCTCTCTCCTTGAAAAGAACAAGCACAAGTCCTCACAATGGTTGACTGCGCTTTAGGAGGAACCAATTAAACATGGCTAGAGACCATCACCCTGGTGAATGGCTGACAAAGAGATAGTTTCTTTATTCTGCCATCACCATTCGGCTAAAGTATTTCGCCAACCTATTTGGCTTGGTTGGTAGCGCGTCTACCTTGTAAGCGCTAGGCCACGGGTTCGATTTCCCCCGGGGCGGATTTTATCCTGAACGCATAATGTTCGTTCTCGGAACGGCTTTCTTTCTCCTATCCTGTCTTCCTTCTCTCTTCTATTTCGGGACGATAAGACCTTAGCAATTACAGTTCTCCCTATCAAGATTATGCACCGTGTAATGAAGTCTTCTAAAGGCCCAATCTAACCCCATTGCACCTGTTTCGATTCCAATTCACAGAATAGCGGCTCTGCAACGTTCATCAATGCCGCAGGTCAAGGCGGAGCTAAACAAGAAGCCTCACTACTACAATCCCTGCAAGTACTGAGCTGGTCTGGCTCGGAATCTGTTGTGATGAAGTCTAGTGGAGCAACTGGAGGCCTTACACTAGGTAAGCACTTATCTGACTAAAAGTTAGATTTAGGTTCAGGTAAATGGAACTTGAAAGATATTAAAGACAGGTAAAGGACGGGCTAAACAAGAAGCCTCACTACTACAATCCCTGCAAGTACTGAGCTGGTCTGGCTCGGAATCTGTGGTGATGAAGTCTAGTGGAGCAACTGGAGGCCTTACACTAGGTAAGCACTAACCTCATCAGGAGCTAAATTTAGATTAAGGGAAAATGCCTTTGAAAAATACGTAACAAAAAGGGATGTTTATCTTATACGCAGGTAAGAGATCGTATTACGAGAGACTGTGGTTCGACTTCCAGTAGCGATATTCAAGATGTACTTTTATTTTAGATGAAAAACATTTCATTTCAAATTTTTCCTGGAATATACCATACAAACATACATAATACACAACAATAGGACTAGCTTTCCTACCTTAGCAGTCTAAATAAAGTCTTCATACATTACAGCATCACGATACACCTCCAACCTAATGTCATAACGTATTATAAACAGAAGACAGTAGACGTTGTAAAAGCCTACACAAATAAACAAAACGCCTTTTTCAACATAAACAACTTTTTCTTCCTCCTCAGGGCGACAAAAACTAGCTATTTTTCCTAGAGTTTCAGAGAAGGAGGATTCACCTCCAGGTTTTCTAAATGCCTCATTCCTCTCCCCCGGCTGGCTTTCTGCTACCCTATCCTCCTCAATTTCGGGACGATAAGGCCTCTGTTGTTACCGTTCCCCCTATCAAACCTCTTTAAAATTCTGCTACCCTATCCTCCTCAATTTCGGGACGATAAGGCCTCTGTTGTTACCGTTCCCCCTATCAAACCTCTTTAAAAAAATAATAAATTTAAAAAGAAAATAGATAAAACAAGTTATTCAATAACGTTCATTACCCTTTCACTCCACAGTCGCAACTCATTCCCACCTCCCAGTCTCATCCTCAACTCACTCTGCAGCCTCACCAACCACAACAGCAGCATCAGACGCCGCCAGAAGTGAAAAGCCCCTGTTCTACCAGCAGCTATACGAATAGTACGCCTCCTGTGTTTGTAAACCGACCCAACCTTACTGTGGTTACTCAACCCCATCCCCCTGTGTCATTGAGTTCTGAACAGACCAATCAAGTTCCTTTCCGAAGTATGCCCCAGGTATGTATATCTATCTATCTATCTTCTATTATATTTAGGTGGTGGTCGTCAACGTCTTGTCTCGCATATTATTGCTCATCTGATGAGGCCCATACACCGTCTTTGGCTTTCAAGTTGGCTCCATTTTCAAGGGAAATATTGTTTACACTGAAAAAGGAAGGAAAGCGCGATCTAGCGCTTACAACTCGTTCGTTTTATGATTTTTTCGACTTTTTGTTTTCAACGTTTGTGTATCAAAAAAGAGAGATTACTTTTGAAAAATAATAATAGTTGATAGGAGAAAGTCTGATTAAAAAAAAAAAAAATCTAACCTTCTCCTTCTTCATTTGTGTTTGCAGGGTAATAGAGGAGCAGCACCAGTCCTCCACCACTAGTCATCATCAGCAAACCTCCGCCACGAGTCAGCAATTCAACAAAGTCCATGTAGTCAATGAACAACAGCAACGTCTCCACATCACCAGTACACTACTCGAGCAGCAACGAGTTGAAATACTTAACGATGATCAGAAAGTACAACTGACGAGTTTACTAGAGCAGCAGAAACACATCACTAATCTGCTTAACGTGGGCACTGGATCAGCAGAACAGCAGAAGATTCAACTCAACATGGGTCCTGGTAATGAGAATATAGTTATGTTGAATCAGCAGGACGCTAAGACTCTGAGTAACGCAACCGATCAGAAGATAGTTATCAATAGTGATGGGACGATCAACAATCAGACGGGAGGAATAGATCTTGTCAACTTTCAGAACCATAAGAACAATCTGCTGAATCAGAAGATCCTGATCAACAACGATACCATTAATCAGTCAGCAGGCCTCGACATTCTCAATCTGAATCAGAAGAATCAAATCCTAAACGACGCCATATTGAATAATCAAAACATGCTGAATCAGAAGATAGTCATCAATAACACAGAGTCAGGTCTGCTGACGCGAGGTATGGATATGATGAACAAAACGAATATCCCTGTGTCTAGCAGTCAGAACTTTATTATTAATAACAATGGCACGCTGATCAATACATCAGGAGCTGTGGATCTGAAGGAGCTGCTGCAGACGCAGAACTTGCAGCTGAATAACATCTCCATACACACGACACAGGAGAAACCAAATAACCATATCTCAGTCAGCAATGAGAATATCTATGCTGACGCAAGTGGGAAGCTGGACAAGTTGATTGTGAATCAGAAGGGTTTGGATCAGCAGATGAACGGACAGCGGACGCAGAAACAGGAGAGAGCCAAGAAGACTTTCAATGATGTGTACACGGAACACTTGCAGGCCCAGGGGCAGCCAGTGCCCACCTCCCAGTATAACTATAGTATAGATCAGAGCAAGGGCAACTTGATCTATATCAATGATCCGGGGACACAACAGCAGCAGCAACATTCACCCCAGTCCCAACAATCTCAGAATAAGGTAAATGTTTATCTCAGAATAAAGTAAATTTTCATCTCAAATGTTGATCTCAGAAAAAAAGTAAATTTTCATCTCAGAATAAGGTAAATGTTTATCTCAGAATAAAGTAAATTTTCATCTCAAATGTTGATCTCAGAAAAAAAGTAAATTTTCATCTCAGAATAAGGTAAATGTTTATCTCAGAATAAAGTAAATTTTCATCTCAAATGTTGATCTCAGAAAAAAAGTAAATTTTCATCTCAGAATAAGGTAAATGTTTATCTCAGAATAAAGTAAATTTTTACCTCAGAATAAAGTAAATGTTCATCTCAGAAGAAGGTAAATTTTTATCTCAGAATAAGGTAAATTCGTACTTCCAACTACAACTCCTTCCTCGATTCCATAGCTCAAGCCCACCCCAACATCCTGATAAATAAAACTCTCGCTCCTCCTAATTCCCTATCCAACGCGCCTAGCCAACCCGCGACTTCCATTATCGTCAAAAAACCGCCCGTGGTGAAAAAGTCGGCCGTGGTGAAGCCCATGGTGGTGGTGCAACCGAACCAGGAGGACGGCGAACCGCCAAGTCTGATACCGCTCGACTCGCAGAACTCGTCGTCCGTGGTGCAAAGGGTGCAGACCATTCAGTTGACCCCGCAGAAACAACAGGTAAGCTGATCGAGATTTAAGAGTATATTTCACCTCTGTGGTGAAAGCTCTTAAGAGTACGGACTCAACCCGGACATGTTGGGTTCGAATCCCGACAGGGACGGAAATTTTCTGATCAAACTCTTAAGAGTACGGACTCAACCCGGACATGTTGGGTTCGAATCCCAGCAGGGACGGAAATTTTCTGATCAAAGTTTTTTTGTTCCGGGATCAGCAGGGAAACACATGGTACAAGAATATGTCCTGAAGTAATTCGAAAGCAGTTTTGAGGGCCAACTATTCCTTTGTTTTTAAAAAGGTCTTCGCCTCTCCCTGAGTGAAGATGGGCGTAGTATGGTGGTGCACCCTACGTCTCAACCTTCTCATCCTGCCCCTGTGTCTGCTAGTGTAGCTGCAGCCGCTCAGGCACAGCTAACGGAGCTTCTAGCCCAACATGGCAGTAATATTCTACAAGTGAGTAAATTGACCAGTAGTACGACTATATTACTGCTGGGGGACGTTAAACAGAGAGTAGACTAGCGTCTGGCTGTGGGACTGTAAACAGGGAGGAGAACAGCTAACCCTAACCAGCCTGGCAGTTTCACAGAGTTTACGCTAAATTTTATGACTTGACTTGGACTCGAACCACCAACCTCCAGATTCAAAGTCCACCGTGCTAACCACTGCACCACTGAGTTTGGTAACTGTAAGCTATGATTAAAGAAAAGAAAATTGCAATAACCGTCATTTGCTTTATTCGCTTTCAGATCGCTCTCAACGATCATCAGAACCGGCTGCAAATCGTAATGAACCAGCCCTCGCCCGAATCCTCATCAGGGTCTAGCTTAGCCACGCCCCCTTCTTCCTTAGCTCCTCCTCCTCCTTCTTCCATAGCTCCTCCCCCTTCCTCCTTAGCCACGCCCACCAGACTGAATGGCAGTACGAGTAATACGCATGTGCAGTTCGTATCACCGCGTACTGTGATTAAGACTCACTTGACAACGCCGCAACCCACCCTCCTAACGCCTAGCAGTCAGCCCCAACTTGTAAATGTAAGTAGAAAAGAACGTACTTATACAGCAAAAGGAAAAACCAAATACATAAGACCTTGTTTAGACCGCGGGAGTAAACGGACTTTTCAGTCTCATTTCGGCAGTATAAGTAGGGTATATTCTACTATACCTTGTTTGTCGGCAGTAGGGATTATTATTATTATTATTATTATTATTTAACTCTTTTTATTTGGAATATTTACAAAAGTATAGGTACAATAAATGTATACAGAACAACAAGATTAACAAAAGAAGAGAGGAAAAAACAATTACAAAATAATACAATAATAACAAAAAAGAAAGAAATGAAATAAATAAAAAAATAAACTATCTACAAAATATTCCAACTAAGGGGCGGGATTAATGCCTTGGGCATTCTCTTCCATGTTAAAAAAAAAAAAAAAAAAAAAAAAATAAGGGGGGGGATTAATGCCTTGGGGTTTTCTTTCCCATTTAAAAAAAAAAAAAAAAAAAAAAAATGTCTTGTTTGTCCTCTAATAAGTCCGACCTGCTTTGTGTGTGTAAGCAAGCGCTAGGTCGCGGATTCGATTCCCGCCCAAGGCGAAATTTATCCTAAACACTCGTTCAGATAAGGTTCGTTCTTGGAACGGCTGGCTTTCTGCTACCCTATGCTCCTCAATTCCGGGAGGATAAAATTCCATACCTCGGCTGGGATCGAACCCACGCCCTCCTGATTACCAGGCGAGTGTCTTGACCACTACGCCACCGAGGCAAGTATTTGACCACAAAATAATAGAGCTTTAAGATAATAGGTGGTAGAGTGATAGATAATGTGTATTGTGAATGAACCCAGCACCTAAATTGTGTCTCTTCCCGCTCGACATACATAGTACGGTCTACGGTTTAGGTTGCTTATGATACACTCTACAAGAGTCTAATGTAGCAGTTGTTTTATTGCTAGGAAATTATAATGGCGGTGAAACACTCATCTTTTGGGGAAAAGAGAGAGAGAGAAGATAAAACGCCTCCAGCGTTGAACACGCCTGGTCACCTTCTACGCTTTTACTCCTCATTTTATTTGAACAATCTAAAGAAAACCTACAAGAGTCTAATGTAGCAGTTGTTTTATTGCTAGGAAATTATAATGGCGGTGAAACACTCATCTTTTGGGGAAAAGAGAGAGAGAAGATAAAACGCCTCCATAGTTGAACACGCCTGGTTACCTTCTACGCTTTTACTCCTCATTTTATTTGAACAATCTAAAGAAAAATATTCCAGTTAAAACGTCAAATTCTCTTCCTTCGTTCAGCTAACTCAACTTCTATTCTACAGGATCGAGCAGCAGCTGTCACGGGATGTACTAGGTGCCACTCGTCCCGACACACGGACCCCGTTCACCTCCGTGAGTGATGCCGTCAAGCGATTGGTGCGCTACCATTGTCTGGACGACCCTGTATTGAGCGAGCGAGACCTAGCCAAGGCAGATGAAATATTCGAAGCCACGGCGCAAAACTTGTAAATGTAAGTAGAAAAGAACGTACTTGTACAGCAAAAGGAAAAACCAAATACATAAGACCTTGTTTAGACTGCGGGAGTAAACGGACTTTTCAGTTTCATTTCGGCAGTATATTCTACTATACCTTGTTTGTCGGCAGTAGGGTATATTCTACTATACCTTATTATTATTTAACTCTTTTTATTTGGAATATTTACAAAAGTATAGTTACAATAAATATATACAGAACAACAAGATTAGCAAAAGAGAGGAAAAAACAATTACAAACTAATAAATTAATAACAAAAAAGACAGAAATGAAATAAATAATAAAATAAACTATCTACAAAATATTCCAACTAAGGGGCGGGATTAATGCCTTGGGCATTCTCTTCCATCCAACCCCAAATACTATCCAACCTCGTTCCATATTACTTTACATTGAATCAAATGCTGGATAAGTATGCTATCGTCTATCGTGCATTTGATCCCATGTGAAGTAATATGGAACAAGCTAGATGTAAGGTGATGGAACGTATCTGTGACGGATAAGTTTGTGTGGACCTTTACGCTGAGAACGGCCTTGTTGGGAGCTGCAGTAGCAATTGCATTTCCAGTAGCATTAGCAGTACAAGTAGCATTTTTACTTTCCTTATCCTATAGGAAGGAAAGTAATGTAATCGGGTCAAATTTTCGATGGTC
>NW_007379583.1:6468-17881 GCF_000475195.1 Diaphorina citri | reverse complement strand
TTTGTGTTTGCAGGGTAATAGAGGAGCAGCACCAGTCCTCCACCACTAGTCATCATCAGCAAACCTCCGCCACGAGTCAGCAATTTAACAAAGTCCATGTAGTGAATGAACAACAGCAACGTCTCCACATCACCAGTACACTACTCGAGCAGCAACGAGTCGAAATACTTAATGAGGATCAGAAAGTACAACTGACGAGTTTACTAGAGCAGCAGAAACACATTACGAACCTGCTTAACGTGGGCACTGGATCAGCAGACCAGCAGAAGATTCAACTCAGCATGGGTCCTGGCAATGAGAATATAGTCATGTTGAATCAGCAGGAGATTGAATTGAAAAATTTTCTTCTTTCCGGTAATTATGTCGGTAAAGCTTTATTATAAAGCGTTTTCTTCTTTGCAGCATTTGAAAGCGGTTCAGAATCAGATCACCAGTCTGGCAACCAAGGACAACAAGACGGTGAAAGAGCAGACAACACTGCAGAAACTGTACAAAGAACAGCAGAGCATTCTGTTGTCCGGGAAAATAGTTCCTACCATACCTGGCCAGCATGCACAGGGCCTTACCTTTGTAAGTATTATCACGATAGAAACAATTGGTCTCCTGTTTATTAGAGTAGCATTTGCAATCCTTTTTCTCCTTGCAAAAAAAGGTTTGATACAGGGAACTGTAATTGATAAGGTCTTATCATCCCAAAATCGAAGAGAGAAAGGGATTGGAGAAAGCCAGCCATTCCGAGAACGAACATTATTAGTTTAGGATAAAATCCACCCCGGGCGAAAATCGAACCCGCGACCAGCGCTTACAACGCAAGCGCTACAAAGGAGGCCCAAGTGGTCCTAACAGGCCTATGTGTTCCTGAAATTTTCTGGGAGATTACCACTTTTTACAGTTAAAAAAAAGGTCCTGTTTGTGAATTTATTCTTTATTAACCTTGTCACATTATTCGATTATCCAGGTGTCCACACCAGTCAGACTAGTGGCTCCCCCCACCATACCCTCCCCTCCTAGTAGTGTGACGTCACAGCAGAGCAAGTCAACCTCCCCTATCTGTGTTCAGGTGAGTTACAATATTAGATTTACCTAAAAAAATATATAGTTTGTTATTAGAAATGGTAAAAGTAATGTTTAAAGGGAAAACAATGCAAATAGTAAAGAGGTTTTACGTCACTCAGCCTGAGTGGGGCCGCGAAAAGCTAGCAGCTCGCCATTGCTCAGATAGTCACCAGTCCGGATACCAACCACGCGTAACATTGCTTAGCCTCATTGATCCAATGGGAACTGGTGTATTCAACGTGCTATCGACGCGCCGCCGTTAGCTTTGCTCTACTTTACTGAACGGAAGGCAGTGTGCCAGGCCAAGTTCCAGTAAGCACGCTTGTGTAAGATGCACAGTGTACCGTTTCCACAGGTTTTTCTTACCTTCATAGGTTAGGTTCGTTAAAAGGTAAACTTTTGAAATTCAGAGCATTGCCTTACTATTTTCCATGACTGATTTTCTCCCCAGGTGGGCACCCAGACATCGGATGACTCCAAGAGCCCAAATAAATTAAAAAAAAAAAAAAAAAAAAAAAAAAAAAAAAAACTCGATGATAAGTTATGATTCCAGGAATAAATTGTCATGACTCGTAAAATGTGTCGTGAATCTAGGAATTAAGTGTCATGATTCGAGGAACATTGTCATGACTCAAAAATAAATTGTCATGATTGGAGAAAATGTGGCATGACTCGAAGATTTATCTGCCATGACTCGAAAATAAACTGTCATGATTTAAGAAAATGTGGTATGATTGGAAAAGGCACTAAGATTTGTATCCCCTCCCCCCCGCCCCTCCTTAGCTGTGATTGTACAAAAGTATCTTTTATTTCTAGGTATTGTTTCTTTTCTTTTTCTCTTGAGATTCATGTTTTTCCCTCCAAAAATTGAACTGAAACTCAATGTTCTTGTGAAGGTCGTCAACCTTTATTCACATAGAATTTTATTTGGTACTAATTTTATGCACTCGGCAGGTGACTACAAATGGGTATTTTAAATGCGCGTGGTGCTTTATATTTTAGTCTACCGCGCTGCCCATTTAACTACTAAGGTTGGTAGTTAGTACAATAGTACATAGGTAGATATAACGATTTTTTTTCCCTTATATTCTCGAAATATTTGACGCCTTTTCTGGGATCATTTTGGTTTCAGCTCAATTTTCTACCCTTCTCCCTCGTCTGTATCTTTGTTAGATTTATTTACAACAAAATTTTCATATATTTGTGCGAGCCAAGTGATGTCGAAACGATAAAACTTAGTGGAAAAATTATAATTCTTACAGCATAACCTATGAATTTAATGGAATTAACATAAAATCTGAAGTCAATCCAGTTAGCTTGGAAGTCCTGAGTTTCGTTCTCTAACGGTTGGATTTCTTCTATGCTGTTCTTTATTCACTTTCGGGACGATAAGACCTTAGCAGTTTTAGTTCCCTCTATCAAACCTTTTGATGGTCACCCGTCCAAATACCAACCACATACGAGGTTACTTAATCCGGAGGCACTATTACTAGCTTGTTTCGACATCGCTTTATCTCAGCAATTTCTTTTGTTCACTTGTACCTTTGAGTTTATTTTTTGCTTTAGTTAAAAACAACTTAACTACAATAGTATAATGTACAGTATGAATTATGAATATAGATGTAATTTAACTTTGAATGTTTTTGTGTCTCGAAATGTATATCGAAATTGAAATTCTACTTTCTATGTCTTCTATTAGGCCTGGGACTACAGGTACATTGTTGATCTTCGAGTATGCTACGAGACTATTCGTAAACCGTTTCCGAGCACACTTGAACCTGTAGAACCGGGCCTTGATACAGAGGTTCTACAAGCGACCATTCATAGCAAATCCCCACTTGGCCTTCTTGCCATCATAGAAGTTTGTCATCAAGTCATGCCACATATCATTAGAATATACAAAGATGGTTCCATTTGTACAATGTTGTCCAGTCGGTCTATTTATATCATCAAAACATACAGGGAGGACATGGTCTTTTCATATATTTGTGCGAGCCAAGTGATGTCGAAACGATAAAACTTAGTGGAAAAATTATAATTCTTACAGCATAACCTATGAATTTAGTGGAATTAACATAAAATCTGAAGTCAATCCAGTTAGCTTGGAAGCCCTGAGTTTCGTTCTCTTAACGGCTGGATTTCTTTTATGCTGTTCTTTATTCACTTTCGGGTATCTTTCGGGACGATAAGACCTTAGCAGTTTTAGTTCCCTCTATCAAACCTTTTGATGGTCACCCGTCCGAATACCAACCACGTACGAGGTTACTTAATCCGGAGGCACTATTACTAGCTTGTTTCGACATCGCTTGATCTCAGCAATTTCTTTTGTTCACTTGTACCTTTGAGTTTATTTTTTGCTTTAGTTAAAAACAACATAACTACAGTAGTATGATGTACAGTATGAATTATGAATATAGATGTAATTTAACTTTGAATGTTTTTTGTGTCTCGAAATGTATATCGAAATTGAAATTCTACTTTCTATGTCTTCTATTAGGCCTGGGACTACAGGTACATTGTTGATCTTCGCGTATGCTACGAGACTATTCGTATACCGTTTCCGAGCACACTTGAACCTGTAGAACCGGGCCTTGATACAGAGGTTCCCTCTGTATGGTAATAGTAAGTAAAATATCTAATCAACGAAGAAAGAACTATGGAAATCTTAGAAATTCGATCAGAATGTCCTTTCTTCTGTTGCCTTTTGGTTTCGCTTTTGCCATCATTTGGTTTCAATTTCTCCCAACATAACATAACAATAATTCTCATGTACTTAACTTACTTAAGCTCTGAACTCCCAGAAAGTTCTCACTCCCTTCTCATTCTCACCAAACAAATCCACAATCATATCTTCAGGACTATAGAACACAGCTAGAGGTTGTGCTTTCACTTTAAGCAAGGGCTTATCCTCTGGGGTGCAGTTCAGATGATTAATGTTTCCCCAAAGTACTATGACATCAGATACCGTGGGTTCTCCTGGATTTATCCTCCTCTTATCATACAGAGTAATCATGACATCCATTAGAGCATCACCTAAAACCATGGAAAAATTTCATTACAAGTCAAAACTGTTTGGCATAATTTCAAATTCATTTAATTCCTTTAAGTAATAATTTTCTAGGTACAGTCCATACTTAAGCTCTTATTATTTTCTTTTAAACTGAGTATTTTTTCATAGAAAATTTGAACATCGATAAAATTAAATTACCTTACAGTCCTTCTTAAACTCTTGATTTTACTGCCGCCTAGGAAGTCCGTCAAATGTGGAACTTGTAGTCCCATCAAATTTTTGTTCGCTCACTCGTAAAATCTTGCCCAAATACTTTTCGGAATTCGGTTGAAGTAGCCATCATAAATTTTAACTCTCACTTTTAACGCGGTTATTTGATCATTTTACGTTTAATATTATTTTTTAACCTGAAAAATATGTTCTCTTTTTATGGGTGAAAAAGTCCCCAGGAAATTGACTTAAGCTCTTATTATTTTCTTTTAAACTGAGTATTTTTTCATAGAAAATTTGAACATCGATAAAATTAAATTACCTTACAGTCCTTTTTAAACTCTTGATTTTACTGCCGCCTAGGAAGTCCGTCAAATGTGGAACTTGTAGTCCCATCGTAAAATCTTGCCCAAACCAAATGCTTTTCGGAATTCGGTTGAAATAGCCATCATCAATTTTAACTCTCACATTTAACGCGGTTATTTGATCATTTTACGTTTAATATTATTATTTTTTAACCTGAAAAATATGTTCTCTTTTTATGGGTGAAAAAGTCCCCAGGAAATTATTGTTGGAATTTTATTCACATCGCTAATTGTCACAGATGTCGTTTTATGAATTCCCGCAGACATTTTCTCTATGTACTCGTAATTATTTTATGTACTCGCTGTAATTCTATCTAGTCTTTTATGTTCTGATAACTTTTTTTCCGGTCTATAAATGTTTTTGGGTTCGTCATGGGAGTACTGGATTTGATTTTCAACCAAATGATGGTTCAACCATCCAAACAAAAAAAAGTGTACTTTTGATTAGGTTGTGTTAGTCTATGTGAAATTTGATTTTTGCCACGAGCCTAATTAAAAAAATATATATATATACCAAAAGCCAAAACTCACAGGGACCTTTATAGAGGAATACACGGATTACACGGCACGATTAACTATTTATGATCCTAGTAGAGAGCTGACGTCGGAAGTTCCTCTCTGGGATTCATATTTTATTCCCATGATTGAACCCTTAATTTTAATTTTCAAACATCGGGTCTATGGTTTGGATTGGATTTACTTGCTACTCGAGTAACATTACAAATCACAAGTAGAATCTTAATAATTGCTTTTTGATCCAATCTTCCTCTTAGACCTTCATTTTCCCTCCTTCCCTCCCTATAATGATTTTAGAAGAAGAAACTGTATTAATCTAAACTATGTATGATATTTGTCCAATCAAAATGTACAGATGAAAATGTTTACCTTTCATAAGATAACGTTTACTGATTTGTTAAAAAGTAAACAAAATCGTTTGTTTTCCGAGGCACAACAGCAAAATTTATACCTAGGTATACCTATTGAATTAAAGGGTAAAAAGAAACATAATTACAATTTTGTCTGCTTAGTAATGATCCTTTACCATTTCTTGCTTTTGTTTGCTTTTTACAATACGGTTGTGAATTTTTTAATTATTAATTTTTAAAAAGTAAATAAAAAAAAATGTTGATCTCCTTGCACACATACTAACTATTTTATGGACTATTATTTGTAAATATATTTTGAATTTTAGTAATTCAATAATTATAATAAAAAATAAATGAATCCGAATCAATTGTACAGTTTTTAAAAGAAAATGAGCGTGTGGTTTTTATTTTTCGTTATTTTTTACAGGTATACAGGGTGTCCCAATTTCGTTGAAGAATCAATGTCTTGGATTTTCGATTTTAAATTTCAATATAATGCATAGATCTACCTAGGTACACTGAAATATAAAATGAGAAAAACATGTAAACAGCTGGCAGTTTTTTAGAGGATTCAATTTAAAAGTGACTGTTATAATGAACTCTTACCCATAGCAAAATGAAACAGAAAATTTGGTTGTGAAACAATGTTTTTATCAAATCCATAGTGATTTGCTGAAACAAAATAACATTACAAAACAGCTGGCAGTTTTTTAGAGGATTCAATTTAAAAGTGACTGTTATAATGAACTCTTACCCATAGCAAAATGAAACAGAAAATTTGTTTGTGAAACAATGTTTTTATCAAATCCATAGTGATTTGCTGAAACAAAATAACATTACATTTTTAAGCTGTTAATAATGGGTAGGTAAATAACAGGTCATTTACTAGGGGCTTCATTCCTTTTGGTACTTGGTTAAACTCTGGTTCTGCCCAATACTAGGCAGTGTCTACTGTTATTCACTGATAAAGGATTTAAGGATTGTCTTGGTAGAACTCTGATAACAAGTGTCCCCTCTGTTGATTACCCAATGCCTGTTAAGATGGGTGTACAGTTCAGTGATTCATTGGGAATGGGAACTCAACTCTGATAACAAGTGTCCCCTCTGTTGATTACCCAATGCCTGTTAAGATGGGTGTACAGTTCAGTGATTCATTGGGAATGGGAACTTGGAAATAAATGCCATTGCCACTGGATTCCGTTAAATTTATTGTTGTCGACTGACCCTCTATCTAGCAAATAATTCCTCTGTATTTCCTTTAAGGTTCTAGTCTAGTAGTAACATTTTGTTTTGCCAGTAGGTACCTAACAGATAAAGCATTACTTACCTCATATGGGGTTTTCCTTGACTGAAAATTTTGATTTCACCATTTACAATATTTTACAGCAGAAACTAAACCTAGAAGGTTTTTGAAAGCAGAAGGTGAATGTCTCTAGAAACGAATGTAGTTTTTACTGTAGGTACCTAACAGATAAAGCATTACTTACCTCATATGGGGTTTTCCTTGACTGAAAATTTTGATTTCACCATTTACAATATTTTACCTAGAAGGTTTTTGAAAGCAGAAGGTGAATGTCTCTAGAAACGAATGTAGTTTTTAGAAATCAGTAGATGTATAACAGGATCAAAACACTTTTTAAAAGAAACACAAAGCACAAAAGTTGGAAAAGCTGAAATTTATCTCAAATTTTCCAGATTTTCTTTTATCAGCAGCCAATCAGCATCACTTTCTAAAGTTTTGTTTACTTTTCAGATTTTTCCTCAGCACAGAGAAAATTTACTTTGCTCTGTTGGCGAAAAAATCGCCGAAAAAGTTTTTCGCTCTAATAACATCATATCTATTGCACATTGCATACTCTATCAGATAACAGGCGTTTAGTTGTACAATGGTTTTGGATATCATTCTACGAGCTTTTCCGAGGAAATTGGGTGAAGTACCTCTTGAAACTGTATAAATTACCTAGTAGAAATAAAGCATTGAAAGGGGGGAATGAAAGTTTCCTTTATTTTTTTCAAAAGCTCCGAGAGATACCTCGGTACGTACCTACCAAAGCTCACCTAACTGCCTAGCTCTCGTTGGAAAAAAGTTCAATTTGGTGACTGCGATAAGAATTTGTCTGTCCAAAGTTCAAAATTTTCAAAACGAAGGGCGATAAGAGCCATTTTTTCGATAACTTCGAGCATGTAGCGAGCTTTTTGTATTAGGAGACTAGGAGTAAACGAAAATAAAGGGAGTGCACAAATATGCATTTTACGTGAGGGGGAGCAACAAGTGGCGTTTCCTGCGAAACAAAAAAAATTGGGCAATCAAATTGCAATACCAAGAAAACCAAACCTTACAAAATTTGCTACCGATTGGTAGCGGTTTCAGTTAGATAAAGCAATAATAACTTACCTTCCAATCAAAACAAAATGCGAAACAAAGGAGAGAGGAAAAGCTGTTGTTTTGCAGACATCTGGGCTATTGATTTTTCACCACGTGCTTTTGTTTTTCCTTTTTTTCCAAAGGAGGAAGTGGCGCGAAATCCTTGGTTTGAATGGTTTTTCATTTGATGTTGTGAACTTGTGATGCATATGCAGCTTACACCATGATCTTTGAGATAGGGGAAAGTGACCAATAATGACCATTTTCAGATGTATATCTCAATTGGAGACACTTTTGCTTCTTGTATATGATGAAAATACATCCTCCTATAGGCAAGGCTTCGGACCCGATAGGTGGCGCCAGTTACCAGAAAAGTCCAGAAGACCAAGGTACAACGGGGGCCAAGGTACGACTAGACACCCTACCTTATGGGCTTATAAAATACCTACCGAGAGCTAGACTCAGATATGTATACTGGATAGCTGCCTAGTGCCTAGGTAGGTACGGTATGTATTTTCATTTTCCCAACGGACCATAAACAAATAAATCATTATTAAAATTCAACATGTCCACACGTGCTAACAGATACGTAAAAATATATGGTCCAAATAAAGGTCCATGCCAAATTTGGTGCTTTCCTGACGAAATGCAGCTTTTTTGACGTTAGGCCACCGACTATAGGTAGGTACCTACATTGGATAAACTTTGATGCAACGCAACGTAAGGAAAGGATAGAGCAAGATCCATATGAAATGATAGATGATGGAATCAATTAGTGGTTTTCCTTCTAGGCAAGGTTTGTGATTGTGATTAAATTTAGGCTGTGTAACGTAGGTAGGTAGGTACCTATTACATATTACTAAACACACACGTGCACAAGGTCTTGAAGCTCAAATAGGTTTAGGTATAGGTAGGTATACTTAGGTATTGGTAGTTCGGTAGTAGCTATGTATCTACCTACAGAGTACAAGATAGTGTAGGTACAGTCCACTTCAACTGGGAAGTCCGATGACCTTTGGGTGCGCACTCGTCAAAAAATAGCTCGTTGATTAACAAGTAAGCATGTGAATAGTTGATCCCATGGGATTTTTCACGCCGAATCGAATGGTGAAACTTTTAGAACTGTCCGACTTACAGTTGAGAAGTTGCGGTTCCCCTCCATGCACTTCCATCAGACTTCCCAGTTGACATGGACTGTACCTATACAGTTATAGAACAGGAATATTTTCTGCATTGATTCTGTTTAAGATAAGAATCAGTATTACAGGCTAGCTAGTGCACTTGGAAATATCAGACTAAGGTTAAAGCTTCATTTAGAATTTTAGGTGGAAGGAGACTTATCAAAATGGTGTGATAATGATAACAGGGGAGTAATTATTGGGGCAGAAAGAGGTACCTAAGGCCTTAAAATACCTAAAGGCTATAACTTTCTGGCAGGTGTAACCAAGTACCAAAGTACATAAATATGTCCTCACAGGATGCAATAGTCCCACACTAGTACATACTGGACTCTGCAGAGGAATTTTTGTAAGAAAAGACCTCCATGTAATTTAATATAAGTAAGCTTTCAGTGCTACTGATTTGCACTTACTTAACAGTGAATAGTGAATAAATGAATAGGACATTATTTAGTGCTCTATGGTCTAGGTAGGAACCACTTTTAAATTCCATTTAAACTGATCAATACCAAATATGAAATCAAAGTCATCATAACAAATCATGGAATTGAGTCCAACTACTAATTTGTGCCTAAGTATGAAGGTTATGAAGGAGCAATGTGAACATTTCAATCAATAACTCTGACCCAAAGTCACAGTTCAAATTTGGCTCAATTACATCAAGAGGTAAATATTTATCTCAAATCTTGATTACCTATTTATTCAAGTGATATTGACTATTGGCAACTAACCAAATACATTCCTTTATTTGATTATTCAATTAGGTTAGCCAAAAGAGACTATGAATATGAAATCAGGCTAAAACCTTTGAGATCATGCAGGTAAGTACTATTGTACCATGGGTTCATGGGTCGCTTTCAATAAAGGGATTTAGGAACCAATCTAATCATTACCTTAACCATTCTTATTTGTGCATTATTTTGTAATCTTCAATTTTAGGGTCGACTTATCTTTTATCTATACTTATACGGCATAAGGCAAGATGACCTTTGCCACTTCGGGACCAAACTTACCAAGTTTTTACCTTAGAAATATAACTTTAAGTATAATTCGGGTATTTCATAAACTTGGCTCTCACACCTACTAGAAGTAATACTTTACGGTTTAAAGTAAAAGTTGTCGGTCGTTGAACCCCCTCTTTAACTCCGAGGATGAGAATTTACCTTCCGGGGAAAAAAACATTAAGGTCTCCCATGTGTTTAGACCATTCTTAAAAGCAAATGCACTTTCTCCCTATTTTTTATATGGCTGAAGTTAAGGTCCTCTAAATAAAACAGTACAATGATATTCTATTGAGGACATGTATAATTGTCTTTAGTTTCTTCAAAACGCAAGTAATCTTTGGAGAATAGAACTCCCCACTCAAGAGAAATTTGTATTAGGATCTTGGATTTTAACGTTTTTGTTTTCCAGGATTTTTAAAAAAAATTTCTAAACTATTTTTTTAAAAAATTTGAATAAATTTTGATATTTAAAAAATGATTAATATGTTATTTTGATATTAAGAATAATAAAATTTGAAAAAATTTTTATAATCAAAAACAATATAAAATATATCTGTTTTGATTAATTATTACTCTGAATAAGGTTTACTAAAAATTATTTAAAAAAAAGTTATATTAAAATTTAAAATTTAAATATGTATAAATTTTTCATTTAGATATAAGAACGTAATAAAATAAGAAAAATTACAAAAAAGCGTCGGAAGGAAGGCACGAAAAAGACAGTGAAAATTATAGGTAGAACATTATTATAAAAATAAAAATAGAAATCTCTCAAAAAGGAAAAATAACGATTAACCTTTTATTTTTCAGGCGTTATGTGAGAGTTAATTTATAAAAAAATTTAACCAGCTGTAGAGGCTCCAGTGAACCCCGATCATTCACTCATGAATTATTAGACGCCCGGTAGAAAAAAAAATTAAGTCAAGGGTTTAACTAGACTGTTATACATTTATGACCTAAAAGGGGCAGTTGAAAAGGACCGAAACCTATATACATCGTCATCGCGTCCTATTTGATAGCAATAGATGCGCAAATCAAATAAAATAAATTCAAATGAAAGCTTAAAGGGTTCGAGCGGACAAAAATTGAGCTGATTCAGTGGGATAGCCGTACAACAGCGATCATTTAAAGGAAAGGAATGTCTCTAAATCCTTAAAAAGTTTCCATAGGTCACAAGTTATTATCTGTCCCAGAGACGCGAGAGCCCAAACTTAGAGAACTGCAAGAAAACAAAAGCTAACAGTATATACTCGTAGCATTCAGACAACCAGAGAAACACATTAGGAGTCGTTGTACATCCCTCTATAAACCGGATACCATAGAAATGGATGTAGGTAGTAAAACCACCCTCCCATCGCC
>NW_007379583.1:0-5654 GCF_000475195.1 Diaphorina citri | reverse complement strand
TTTATTTATTATGGGACTGGTTGCTCCTCTCCCAAGAGAGTATGCAATTAACACTGCGACCTCTGTAGATCTATTGTGATCAGTATTTTTTCCCCTGCCCAAGCTGCTATACCCTGGCCTTGATGGAACCTAGAAGTACCCTCATTGGTATATTTCAACCTCCCCAGTTTCTCTAAAATTCACCTGTAGCACCTCTAAAGAGTCTGCACACTCAGGTTTATTCCAGAGAAAATCTGTGAGTTCATCTACTATCCCATTAAGAGGATACCAAGAGGTGCCTAGGCCAGAGAGCTACTTGGGGCCCCCGAACTGAAGGGGTCTAATGAGGGATGAGGGGTTTGATAGGTCTGTTATCCCAAGGCCTTGATGTAACCTAGAAGTACCCTCACTGGTATATTTCAACCTCCCCAGTTTCTCTAAAATTCACCTGTAGCACCTCTAAAGAGTCCGCACACTCAGGTTTATTCCAGAGAAAAGCTGTGAGTTCATATACTATCCCATTAAGAGGATACCAAGAGGTGCCTAGGTAAAAAAAAAAAAAAAAAAAAAAAAAATCGTAGGGGTCTGATGAGGGATATTCAGGTACATAATTATGTCGTTGTACCCTACTTCCTGAGACGGACTTGACCATAGTCCCATTCAGGTACCCTCAAAAGAGCCAGTGTTATTGTCTGTGGCTTGACAGGGCTGGTTTTGTCTCAGTTTTACGTCCTCCAGCGAGACGATACCTAGGTACACTGAAATAGAAAATGAGAAAAACATGTTTACAATGAACAGGAATGTGTTTTAATTATGAGAAAATTAGATATCAATTAAATTGACTAGATTAACAAGTACATAAGTTTAGTAATTATGTAGGTTATTAGGTACTTAATTCTAGATTTTTTTATTATGTATCAAAAGCAGCCTCGCGAAAGTTTTGATTATAGGCATTGGCTACAGTATAGCCATCAAGCTCACTTGATTTTCAGATAGTTCACCATCCCTCACATGATTACAGAAACGAGTGTAAAGTCAGATACACACGCAGATTATTCGAATCATAAATCGCGCAGTTTTGCCCGCTTACACAGAACAGAAATTTTCAAGTTTCAAGCCTATACGAACGATTTATCATACGATCTAATCGTAAGAAGAAGAAAAAAATTGGACCGATTGCAATACTTTCTCATTACTAGTATAGCCTCGCTATACATTAGTAATAGAAAGTAAAAATCATTTCATAGGTACATATTTAGAACAGTGCACGGTATGTACATTGTACACCAACGTTATTACCTCAATGTGGCTGCCTCTACCGTCGACAAAAACTATGTACGACTTAGGACAGGAATTTTTAACTGGCGGCCCGCAAGCCCTTTTAGAAATTTCCCTGAACCATTCAAGGTTTTAAAAAAGTAATGGGTAGGAAAAAGTTCCCTGATTCCTTATTGATTTTCTATTTGTCAAATAGTAAAATACTTTCGTACAACTCATATTGTTCCCTCAGAACTTCTTTCTGTATGTGTCAGAAAATACTGCACCTTTCTTTTCAAGCCTTTCAAGTTTGCAGTCTCTCCATTTTTCATATTAAAGGAAGTAAGTAAGGAACCCGACGTCACACGGATATCAGAATCAATATACACAGTGATAAAGTCTTAGCTTGAACCTCGAGAAAAATTGTCATTTGGTTGTGCCCCATTAGTAGAATCAGTAGGTAGATGTGTAACAGGATCAAAACACTTTTTAAAAGAAACACAAAGCAAAAAAGTTGGAAAAGCTGAAATTTATCTCAAATTTTCCAGATTTTCTTTTATCAGCAGCCAATCAGCATCACTTTCTAAAGTTTTGTTTACTGTTCAGATTTTTCCTCAGCACAGAGAAAATTTACTTTGCTCTGTTGCCGAAAAAAATCGCCGAAAAAGTTTTTCGCTCTAATAACATCATATCTATTGCACATTGCATACTCTATCAAATAACAGGCGTTTAGTTGTACAATGGTTTTGGATATCATTCTACGAGCTTTTCCGAGGAAATAGGGTGAAGTACCTCTTGAAACTGTATAAATTACCTAGTAGAAATAAAGCATTGAAAGGGAAGAATGAAATTTTCCTTTTTTTTTCAAAAGCTCCGAGAGATACCTAGGTACGTACCAAAGCTCACCTAACCAACTAGCTCTTATTGAATGAAAAGTTCAATTTGGTGACTGCGATAAGAATTTGTCTGTCCAAAGTTCAAAATTTTCATGAGAATCACAAGATACCTAAGCTTAGACAGCATATTATTGCATTGTATACACAGCATCCTACCTACATAGCATCGAAATGGAACCGATGTGCCTCTCGGAGTCTCTCAATCTTGTCTTCCCGTCTCTCCTTGAAGTATAAAACACCAATGATGGAGACAATGAGAAGGCACGTACACACCAGAGCCAGGACACTCTGTAGAATCAACTTACTTGGCGTGACGAACAACTGGGCTTTCCACAGGTCGGGTGAGTTCTGCGGGAAGGGAATGACAACCATCTGAGAGTTGGGGATGAGGAACCCCCAGGCTCTCGTCTTATTCCACATTCCCACGCCTAGCCATCATAGAAGTTTGTCATCAAGTCATGCCACATATCATTAGAATATACAAAGATGGTTCCATTTGTACAATGTTGTCCAGTCGGTCTATTTATATCATCAAAACATACAGGGAGGACATGGTCTACTTTACCCTCAAGTTCCATATCTAGGAACAAGGACTGGCCTATCTGATGCTTGTTGGGGTCTACACCAGCAGGGAGATCAATCTTATCCTTGAATACAAAACCTGCAGACTCGACGTTGTATAGCCACACCTCAAAGTTCTTCTCTGTTGTAATGAACAGATCTGGGGCATTATCATCATTCAGATCTAAGAATGCATTCGAGTGAGGATGTCTTATCTTGGCAAGGTCCAAATGATTTGCTTCATATGAGTTCTCCTTCACCATGGGGATGGCAGTAGGCTCGGTTCTATTCTTGTTGAACTCCCAGAAAGTTCTCACTCCCTTCTCATTCTCACCAAACAAATCCACAATCATATCTTCAGGACTATAGAACACAGCTAAAGGTTGTGCTTTCACTTTAAGCAAGGGCTTATCCTCTGGGGTGCAGTTCAGATGATTAATGTTTCCCCAAAGTACTATCACATCAGATACCGTGGGTTCTCCTGGATTTATCCTCCTCTTATCATACAGAGTAATCATGACATCCATTAGAGCATCACCTAAAACCACTGTGCTTTCACTTTAAGCAAGGGCTTATCCTCTGGGGTGCAGTTCAGATGATTAATGTTCCCCCAAAGTACTATGACATCAGATACCGTGGGTTCTCCTGGATTTATCCTCCTCTTATCATACAGAGTAATCATGACATCCATTAGAGCATCACCTGAAACCATGGAAAAATTTCATTACAAGTCAAACCTTGTTGGCATAATTTCAAATTCATTTAATTCCTTTAAGTAATAATTTTCTAGGTACCTAACACTATTTTTTATCATAGTTCTTTACTAAGTAATAATGACAGGTAGATAGAAACATGGATAGGTATGCATTATCAAGCAACAAATTTCTAGAATTCCTTTATGTGAAAACTTGGTACACCTTTGTACTCTTTAAGTTTTCATTTGTTTTTCACTTTTTAGAAAGACCTTTGAACAAGAGAGACATAGACAGAACTTGTTATATTACCATCAAAATCTCCAGGCACCACACTGCTGATGGATTTCTCATAGGTACATTTCAGTGCCCCATCTGGCTTGGTACACCTTTGTACTCTTTAAGTTTTCATTTGTTTTTCACTTTTTAGAGAGACCCTTGAACAAGAGAGACATAGACAGAACTTGTTATATTACCATCAAAATCTCCAGGCACTACACTGCTGATGGATTTCTCATAGGTACATTTCAGTGCCCCATCTGGAGCTGGTCGCAGTAGAGGCTCTGTGTCTGCCCCAAGTAGAATTTTATATCCCAGATTTTGATATTCTTTATAATTTTGAGCAAAACGTAGATAATTATTATTAAAATTGTTTTTAACACCCGCACATGTTTTTATATTAACACTTTCAGTGCTATACGGCCGAAAATGGGGTAGTGGGTGGATAGGGAAAGTGTAGACGCTGCTAATTCCGAGGGGCCCGGGGGCCATTATTAGTAGGTAGGTGCAGGCATAGTACCATGTAGGTTTCTTGAAGTGGATTTCTTTGGATACATCTTCAGCTGTGTCCACACATAGCCGACGGCCATCGACGGATGTCGACTAAGATTTACTAGTAAGAAAGATGTACCTTACAACCTACAATAGAAGGTAGGGAGGTACAAAATTGTATTCCACACAGGATAGGTACTAGTAGTGGGTGGCCTAACGTCACAATTTTGGCCAAAAGCTGCATTTATTCAGGAAAGCACCAAATTTGGTATGGTAACACTTTCGGTGCTATACGGCCGAAAATGGGGTAGTGAGTGGATAGGGAAAGTGTAGACGCTGCTAATTCTGAGGGGCCCGGTGGCCATTATTAGTAGGTAGGTGCAGGCATAGTACCATGTAGGTTTCTTGAAGCGGATTTCTTTGGATACATCTTCAGCTGTGTCCACACATAGCCGACGGCCATCGACGGATGTCGACTAAGATTTACTAGTAAGAAAGATGTACCTTACAACCTACAATAGAAGGTAGGGAGGTACAAAATTGTATTCCACACAGGATAGGGTAGGTACCTACATTGGATAACTTTGATGCAACGCAACGTAAGGAAAGGATAGAGCAAGATCCATATGAAATGATAGATGATGGAATCAATTAGTGGTTTTCCTTCTAGGTAAGGTTTGTGATTAAATTTAGGCTGTGTAACGTAGGTAGGTATACTAAACGCACACGTGACACGTGCACAAGGTCTTGAAGCTCAAATAGGTTTAGTTATAGGTAGGTACGTATAGGTATACTTAGGTATTGGTAGTTAGGTAGTAGCTATGTATCTACCTACAGAGTACAAGATAGTGTAGATACAGTAGGTAACCACCTACCTACAAAATTTCGTCAGAAGATGCTAAAATTTAGTTTCGGCCAAGATTGCCGACTACTCGATCACGCTCAGACCATTCGACAGACAGTTCGGGTCTCTCCAGACGGTCCTGGTTCTATAGATTTTTCTGCCACTCACGCTCAAACCGCGGTCTGTCAGACAATCAGAACGTGTGTGGCGGTAATCTTTTACCCTATGTGTCCTTAGCACTAGCCCAAAAGGTAGGTACCTATGGGTGTCAGACAAATCCTGTTACATTCTGCCTTGCGACATCAGCACCCAGCACCGTAGCAGGACTGATCTGACTGTAGCCGGAATAACCGTACTCGCGGCGCTGGTAACATATTTCCTATGGATGAATTAAATTTAAATCAAATTCGTCATTAATTTCTTTATTATTAAAGTGGAGAGGCCCTAAGAAGCCCACCTGTCCACTTCAAATCTTCAAAATGCACTTGACAAAAAAAATTTCGATTCATGAAAATTCAAATTTTGGTGTTTTGTTTATTTTTTTTTGTTCGCTCTCAGCCAATCACAGAGCGACTTGACTTGAGTAACATGACGTCAGTATGTTATGGAATGCAGCACTGGTAGTGCCGTGCTAATTTGTGTTGGTGTAGTTTT
>NW_007379582.1:45831-46948 GCF_000475195.1 Diaphorina citri | reverse complement strand
GATAATGTTCTTATGTTAATATGTATTATAATTAAATCATTCTTATTACTTTTGATTAATTCTTGATTGTTCCAATCTGTTAAATTTTCATATATTTTAGTTTCATAATTGATTTCTACATTTTCAAAATTCTCGAAATTCATAAAATTATGTTAAAAATTTAATTTAAAATCGTTTGGTAACTTGTATTTATATAATTTGATCATGTATTATAATTAAATCATTCTTATTACTTTTGATTAATTCTTGATTGTTCCAATCTTTTAAATTTTCATATATTTTAGTTTCATAATTGATTTCAACATTTTCAAAATTCTCGAAATTCATAAAATTATGTTAAAAATTTAATTTAAAATCGTTTGGTAACTTGTATTTATATAATTTGATCAAGGTCTTCTAGGGAGCGCAATTGTATAACATTGCTATTTTCATCCTTTCGAATGAAAATTTTACCTCCTCTACTCCATAGAAACTTGTAATTCTTCTCATATTTCTTCTTTCTGGCTTCAAATAGAATCAGTTTTCGGTTCCGTGACAAGTGTTCATTTATGTATATCGGTTTTTCAGGTCCATTCATTTTCAAATCCTTCGTATTAATCCTCTTGGTTTTTGCGTTTTGAATGATGTTGTCTCTCATTTTCCTTGTTAGGAATTGAACCACAATTGGTTCCGGGTTGTTCTTTGATCTAGTAGGGACTCTATGAATTGCATCAATATCATTATTCATGATAGTTACTTCCATTTTGTTACCAATTTCCTTTACCATTTCTTCTAGGTTTTCATCTTTTTCTTTTGGAATTCCATCGATTTGGATATTTTTATTTCTGGTATATTGTTCTAATTCGTCTTCTGCCATTTCCAATTGTCGGATCTTGAGTCTGAGTTCCTTATTTTCTTCTTCAAGCTTCTTTTGATTTGCATTGATAGTGTTCATATTTTCCTGAATTTCCGTCATTTTCAAGAGTACATCATCGAGTTTACCGCTGTTGAAAGATAAACTTTTCTCGAATTCCTTCAGTTCATTTCTTATCTCTTGTTTGAAATCCTTAAACAATCTCTTCATTTCTTGCATCATGTCAACTTGCATTTC
The DNA here is from genome assembly GCF_000475195.1 of Diaphorina citri. Classification (NCBI taxonomy): domain Eukaryota; kingdom Metazoa; phylum Arthropoda; class Insecta; order Hemiptera; family Psyllidae; genus Diaphorina; species Diaphorina citri. The sequence goes on along the minus strand of NW_007379582.1, from coordinate 45,858 downwards.
ATCATCCTCTTCATCTTCGGATGTCAT
>NW_007379582.1:35856-43001 GCF_000475195.1 Diaphorina citri | reverse complement strand
CCTCTTTTTTTTTTTTTTTTTTTTTTTTTTTTTTTTTTTTTAATTTACGGGATATAGATCCCATTTTACAATATTAACATTACCTACACTAGAATACCAAGACATAAAAAATGACTACCTACCTACATTAAACATAAAAAAAAACTGACAGCACTATGGAAAAAAAAAATATATATATATAAAATAGAAAGAGACTAGATTAGGTATCACAATTTGATGTTTACAATATCACTTAGAGAGCAGACAAATAGATCAAGGCCCACATCACTTGCTTTATTCCCCATGGACTGAAACCTTTGTAAAGGAGAAAACTCTCCCACGTTTGTGTGAGATTTGGTAAGTTTAAATGTAAGGTGAGAGCGTGTATTCCTAGAGTTGACCCAGAGATTTAGTTTCGCAAGGAGTTCAGGTGAATTTATTAAATTATGTAAGAGCTTATACAGGAAGGTAAGGTCCTGTATATCTCTCCTGTGCTGAAGACTCACGATATTGTGTGATGACATGATGGGTTCGTAGTTATGATCTAAAATAGGGGTTTTGTCTTTGTATGCAAGCAGGCGTAAAAATTTCTTTTGCACAGCTTCCAAGGTATTTATGTGAACTTGATACTGGGGTGACCATACTACAGAACAATACTCAAGATGAGATCTCACATATGAATAGTATAGTGTTTTTAATACATTAGTATTTTTAAAATCTTGAGTATGTCTGTAGAGGAACCCCAGCATTTTGTATGCCTTGCTTGCTACATTTTTATAATGGGTGTTAAATTTTAAATTCTTCTCCATTGTGCCTGACAGATGTCCACCCTGTATACAGCCCGAGGTGACATCAATAGTATCCGAGTATACAGAGTTAGTAGTAGTAGTAGTAATAGTAGTAGGATTGACTGGATTTGAACTATTGAATGAACCACTAGGCCGGTCAACAGGCGGACAACTACCGGCACTCAGTCTCACTATCTGTCTACGACTACGATGAAAACTTTCCATCCAGCTCAGTATATTATTTTATGCTGATTCCAAAAATTAAATAAAAAATGGGGGTTCCCATAAAAGTGACCTATATTTGGCAAAAATGGGCCGCTTTGCAAAAAAATTGCAAATTTAAAAAATGCCATTTTAATCATCAAAATTTCATCTACATGATGCCGTTTATTTCATTCCTTAATTCCCAGCCGTTTCTGAGATATAAGCGTGGTTCGCAAATCACGAACCACCCTGTATAGATTACTATCGATTTCATTATGCACTTTGCCGAAGAACGCTAGGCATTTCATAGATTAGAATGTCGGTCTAATGCAGATTGCCGGTAGCATATACATCAGCTTGGGTTGAAGTAATGAACATTTTAAAATGATGAACAAAGGAAGGTTTATTTTTTATTCATTTCAGAATGTGGCTCGCCTCATCGATAGCAAACGTTCTCAGAATGTAGGCATCCTAGCACAGAGTCTCCATATTGAATTCTCAGAGATAGAATCTGCCATCTTTAATATGGACGCCTCGGTTGTGAGTCTGGAAGCTTTGCAGCAAATATATGATGTGCGCGCAACAGATGAAGAGATTAATCTCATAAGAGCGCATTTGGCATCAAACAGCGATCTTCAACTTGACAAACCAGAGCAGTTTTTGGCTGATTTGGCTGATATACCACACTTCAGTGAGAGGATTGCATGCTTCATGTTTGAGGCAGACTTCAGTGACTCGATAGCACTTATTGATAGTAAACTTAACAATATCAAGAGTGTGTGTGAGGTAATTACTTTTATGCAGTGACTCGATAGCACTGATTGATAGTAAACTTAACACTAGTAGTTCTGTAAACTGTAGACCTCACTCAGACTCTTTACGAAGGTACGAATGAATGTAATTTACATGTATCGAAATTGAACAGAAGGTACCTATATGTCTTACGTAATAAAAAAAGGCAGGTTTTATTTACAATCAATCAAAAGATTTAAAGAAGGGTTGACCTATTTTTTAAATCTTTATTATCTCCGGATCTAGGAAGAAATCAGAATTGGATCACTGAATGTGGGTTCCATGACTGGACGAGGGAGAGAAGTTGCTGACTTAATGAGAAGAAGAAGAATACAGATACTGTGTGTACAGGAAACGAGTTGGAGAGGAGACAAAGCCAAAGAACTTGGAGATGGATCCAAACTAATATACAGCGGTGCGAATGATAGTGGAAGAAATTAGGGGGCACGGTTGGTCCAGTGGTAGCGCGCTTGCTTGCCATGCAGAAGGTCCCGGGTTCGAATCCCACCATCGACAAAAATTTGTATTCGTTTTTCGATTGCAAATATTTCAACGGGTTACTTTCTGGTGTTCTCGTGTTGAGCCAGCACCTAAATGGGAAGTATTGTGTCTCTTCTCGCCCATCTGATGAGAGGCATACTACGGGATGGGCATGCTACGACACAGACCACAAGCGTCCAATGTAGCAGTTGTTTCATCGCTACGAAATAAAAAAGGCGGTGAAACACTCATCTTTTTTTAAAAAAAATATATTTATAATTTTCCTCTTCCTTGAGAATAAGCTTGGTGAAAGCCACAGTTTTTATAACTTTATCACGCCGATAAAGGACATCAAGGGGTAATGAATGAAGAAATAACGGTATATCAGTGAGAGGGTTGATTTTGGTGTTTTGGTGTAATCTTTAGTTTATTATTATGTCCTTCACAATGTCTCACTTGATGTATCGTATTATCCTTCTATTAATTGTTCCTTTCAATCCTTTAATTATATGATGACAATTAAACATGTGATGGTCTTTTAATTTTTTGTAATAATACCACTGAAGATGCCGTAACTGGCGAAACCCATCGTGTCGCATCCTTGTCACATTTGACATCTACATACCAAATTTCAAGTCTCTAGCTCTTACCGTTCTCGAGATATTTTGTTTACAGATGGACAGACAGACACACAGACACACACACGGACCAATGGCTGAAACTTTGGATTTAGGCTCTAAGGACCTCAAAACGTGTTTTGGCACTAAAAACTGACCATCGAAATTTTGACCCGATTACATTACTTTCCTTCCTATAGGACAAGGAAAGTACCCCTTGATGTCCTTTATCGGCGTGATAAAGTTATAAAAACTGTGGCTTTCACCAAGCTTATTCTCAAGGAAGAGGAAAATTATATAACAAATTAAACCTAATACATTAAGACATAAACATGGAGTACATGGACAAGAGGGCTAAGAGAAGAAAAAAGAAAGAAACCTATAGGTACTTAGAATAGACATTAGATCTTGAGGATGATGCAGGGGAGCAAAGGATAATCGTCTAATGTCTATTCTAAGTACCTATAGATTTCTCTTTTTTTACTTTCCTTATCCTATAGGAAGGAAACTAATGTAATCTACACAATTAAATGCAATAAAATGTGAAAAGAGTTTATTTGTAAGAATTAACACTAATAAAATAAGGTAAACTAATTAAAACTATGAACTGTACAGACGGATGGCTTATTGAGGCAAAGTTCGGACACTCCCCCCACACGTCTACTCCCCTTTATTCAAAACACAGAAAAAGATCGCACTGTAGATCTGGTCTCTTCGAAATCTCCAAAGCAAGTGTACTACTTAACTCTTCTGACTAACAATCCCAGGGTCTAGGTCTAGGGTATACCACCCTCAATATATGATACACGTGTAATCTGAAATAAGCGTAGCGTGTAGCACTACCCTTCGTCAGCAGAAAACCAGAAAGGAGTTTCGAGATGTGGGGGGTGCGCCGTGTTCTCAATAGCAGGCTTCAATCTCACACTATCCAAGTCCAGCATCTTTTCCTGCAGATTGTTTGCATCCTCGTCTGTCAGTTTGTTCTCAGGGTATCCTTCGAGCCAAACTGCCATCTTGACTGCAAGACTTTCACTGTAAGTCACTCTTGGTTTCTTAGCAGCGTCTTTTGTGGGTGTGGTCTCTTCCGACCTTGGTCGCTTCCCTGGAGTCCCGACGCCACTGGACCCCGCTCTCCCTTATTATAATTATTATATAACACTTTATTAGAATTTTACAATATTTGTTCACTTTATTAGAATTTTACAATATTTGTTCAGAGCAACTTATCAGTTATTCAAACAACAACGTTAACATTGTTACGATAGCAACATAAATATACATCATTGTGTTCAAATTGAGTCCCAAAAACAAAATTTTGAAACAATTATTTTGAGCCCCGGAGGTCATCAGGGCCGAAAGTCTAAATTTCATTTTTGGGTCTGAATTTCAATGCGATATCCCTTTTGTAGAGAATTTTGAATGGGATACTTTTTGCGCTAGGAATAATGGTTTTTGAGATACCTACATAATTGCAAAAAATGTAAAAAAGCTACATACGCCCTTCTGGTGTCATCAGCGACAAAGATATTCGTTGGGATCTTATAACCCCTCATTCAGGACATTATCCTCTAGACTCTAGCTTTACGCCAAAATCCGGGCCACATTATTTTTGTCAAACAAAACTCTATTTTCGGGCTTCGTTTCCTGTGATGTGAGTGACTAATCTCACCACACTAAGATGCGTGCGATTCTATTTTGTGTATTTTGTATTTCAGAGCGCAACAAGACTAACTGTTGGTCAAGCAGCCACAGATCTCACACGTCCGAATCAACTTGACCGCACCTCTTCCTCTCTCACACGGATTCCCTCTCCCAAATTCAAAACATCGCCCAAACCAAACCAAGGCAAAAATAGATCCAGCTCTCGCAAGAACTTGATCTCCTCTTCAGTGCAAAAGTCCAAGTCATCGGACTCGATAGCATCTCAGTCTCGACACACAAGAGATCAAAGCTGTCAAACCTCTGAGGACAGTAGTCAACATTCTTGTATAATTCCTCCCCTCTCTAAAGTTCCTATAAGCAATCATGAAAATTCCAAGTCTCCTCCTTCTAGTAATATTTTTTCTCTTCCAAATGTGCAAGCCGCACCACCACCACCACCACCACCACCACCACTTCCTCCTCCTCCTCCTATGATGGGAACAACACCACCTCCTATGATGGGAACACCACCACCTCCACCTCCTATGATGGGAACACCACCACCTCCACCTCCTATGATGGGAACAACACCACATGTTCTGGGGGTTTCTAACATACTTTTGTCGTATATTAGTACTGCCCCAGTTTCATTCAGCCCACAAATCTTGTTCCTAATACACCATGGTTCCTGGATAAGGATAATGTCCAGGTCTTTTTCTTGGTGTATTTTAACAAGTTTGGCTGTGGCCAGCTTCTTATGCTGGATGTTCCCCTGAAGTACTTTCAGGACCAGGATCACCAGCACGGGCTTTCTTCTCAATGATTGAGAATTGGATCTTCTCCAAGCCTAGATAGAGTGATAATCCTCTTTCTTTGAGTTTCCCCAATTCCTCCTCATTGATAAGGAACACGACAGTCTTCACATTGGATTCTGTCTTTGTGTTGATAAGCCTCCAGTCTTCAGTCTTTATATCATTGTTCTGGATGTCAAGACGCTGGAGGACTTTTTCCATCGGATGGTCTTTCATGACTTTGGGTAGCCGAGTGATGACCTTTGTGGTATTGAGAACCTTGCTGGCCACTCCCACTTCCAGCTTGATCTCACCACATTTGCCAATTTTCGCCACACAGTCTATGAGCCATTTCTGTGTGGCTTGATTGACGCAGGTCATGACTAGCACGCCACTTTCCACCTGTAAATCCCCCTAAACCAATGAAGCCCTTGTATTGGACCCGTCTCATTGTATCCCCCGAGATTCCCTCCGACACAACTCCCTTGTGGAAAGAGCTAGAGGAAGTACCTATTAATAATCTGGAAGAATTTACTGAATTGTTCTCCCGTCAAGTAACGGCACAAAGACCTGTCACTAGAAAACGCCAACAAAAATCTAGCAAAGTACAGGTATATCATTTTCATAGCTCTGTTAAATTTAGCATGTAAAAGTCATATTGATATATTTTTTTTTTTTTTTTTCAAACAATACTTTCCATATTCAAGTTGAAAAATGAGTTGATGGACATGATTTTAGACGACACTAAAATAAGCATTTGAAAATTCCAAACCGTTCTTGAGATATTTGGGTGGCTCACAACTTTTCGTAGATAAATAGTCATCATCAAATCTTAACTCAATCCAGAAATGGGTCGAGTGTGAACAAGGCCTCTCCACCTTGTTCTATCTTTGAACTTTTCTTCGTTAATTACAATTGTTAGATCTAAAATTCTATGTCTTTATGGATCATATCCATCCATCGCAGTCTCGGGCGACCCCTTCTTCTTCTCCCTTCCATTTCCAGATGATAAATAGTGCATATTGATTTTAATTTAGAATCTTATGAGAGTCAAAAATAAGATGAAAAAAGAGAACTACTAAGTTAGGGTTAAATAAAATAAATCTCGACCAAAAAGAATACATTTTACTGCATTTAAAAATTCCAACCCGTTCTCTGTACAGGGTGCCCCGCGAAGGACTGTACAACGATTGAGGGTTTCATATCCGATTTTCAACGGGGGCGGAGTTATTCAGGATTTCCTGTTACGACGTTTTTCATACCTTGTCCTCTTAAAACGCCTATATCTTTTGAAGTAATAAAGATGATGATAATATTAATAATAATAATAAAAAGTAATAAAGATTATTGATTATACCATTGAAAAGAAAACGAAATTTGCTATAAGATAGGTTTCACACATTTGGAAACGCCTTCCCTCCAACACAACCAGAGACTTGAGAAAAGGATTTTTTGTATCTCTTCAAAAACTAATATTTTTTCAATTCAAACTTTCTTCAATTTCCAACTGGAAATCATTGAATTTCTCCTGTGCCCTAAATCACCAAAGTATGGAAAAGTATTTACAATTCCATATTTCGATATGATTCGTCCAAATTCAAAATTCTGCTTTTCCATTGGCTATTACACTTGTAAAATACTTTTCCATACTTTGGTGATTTAGGGCACAAATAGTGGAGAATTTATTAGGAATGTGCCATCGCCCCAAATAAACTCATCTCCCCCTACTGCCCAAATTGATGTCATCGCTCCTCAGAACCGTTCCATCGCCCCGGTTGGATTGCTATGAAACTTTGTCAACTTATTGCTTGCACTCCCGTGAAGGTTATAGGCTATTTTCCGGTTCGTTTTTG
>NW_007379582.1:23065-35846 GCF_000475195.1 Diaphorina citri | reverse complement strand
GTTTTAAAAAAAAAAAAAAAAAAAAAAAAAAAAAAAAACGATGTACCATCATTGTACCACACTATCCAGGAAGGGAAAACACGTGAAATGACGTGTCACTCGGGTACCTACTTTTGAGGGCTGTATTTAACTTGCGTATTATTTTTTAACCTTCTAGTTGCATACTAAAATGGGAAAAAGTTGTCCTACTAGCGTACTGGGTCATTTTTTTTTTTTCAAAAAGTACACAAATAAGTTAAGTTAATAAGTAGATATGTTAGGCTCAATCCCCGAATTCGCTCAATGAGCGAAAAAATAGCTCACTCCGCGCAGTAAAAAATGCTCAATCCCCGAAATTCAGCAATTGAGCAACTGTAAATAGCTCAGTCCGCGGACTGGTTTAGGCCATTGAGCACCAAGAGAGCTCACGATTGAGAAAGAAAAAAAAAAAACATTATTAAAAAGTTGGAACTTTCAAGGGTATACACAACACTTGGTAAAACAAATTAAAATCAATAGGGGAAAATGAAAACAGATCGCTTTTTTTACTTTCCTTATTTTGTTTTACAATATTATTTTATTCACTACCATACCGGGTTTCGTCAGTTACGGCATCTTCAGTGGTATTATTATAAAAAATTAAAACTAAGTCTTATATACTACAATAAACCTAAAACTAAAAGAAAGGCAAAGCCCATCAGATGTTTAATTGCCATCATATAATTAAAGGATTCAAAGGAACAATTAATAGAAGGATAATACGATACATCAAGTGAGACATTGTGAAGGACATAATATGAAACTAAAGATTACACCAAAACACCAAAATCAACCCTCTCACTGATATACCGTTATTTCTTCATTCATTACCCCTTGATGTCCTTTATCGGCGTGATAAAGTTATAAAAACTGTGGCTTTCACCAAGCTTATTCTCAAGGAAGAGGAAAATTATATACCACCTCCACCTCCTATGATGGGAACAACACCACCTCCACCTCCTATGATGGGAACAACACCACCTCCACCTCCTATGATGGGAACAACACCACCTCCACCTCCTATGATGGGAACAACACCACCTCCACCTCCTATGATGGGAACAACACCACCTCCACCTCCTATGATGGGAACAACACCACCTCCACCTCCTATGATGGGAACAACACCACCTCCACCTCCTATGATGGGAACAACACCACCTCCACCTCCTATGATGGGAACAACACCACCTCCACCTCCTATGATGGGAACAACACCACCTCCACCTCCTATGATGGGAACAACACCACCTCCACCTCCTATGATGGGAACAACACCACCTCCACCTCCTATGATGGGAACAACACCACCTCCACCTCCTATGATGGGAACAACACCACCTCCACCTCCTATGATGGGAACAACACCACCTCCACCTCCTATGATTGGAGGCACATTTTCATCACCTGCCCCAATGATGGGGAATGTACCTACATCGGTTTCGAATAGTAGCAATGTATCATCTCCTACCCCCCTACCAACCCCGCCCGTAGGAGGCTGGAATGTGAGTCGTGCCAGTAAGTACTCGTGTGCCTCATACTTTACCTCCGTTATTATTCATTCCGAACAATTCTATACATACAGGGTGTGACCCACTCGAATTGCTCCGAATGTGTTGGAATTTTTGAGAATTCATGCAGCGAGCGCTCCAGCACAAGATTTAAAAAGTAATGGGGAGATCTCATCTGGTCCTTTACAGGCGTGTTTTGGTAGCTTATTCAGTAATTGGAATGTATCTTGTTCTCTCAATTGAATATGGTTAATATTAATGTGGGTCTCAAAGTTAAATTCTTTGTTAGAACAAGAGAGTGTTGAGTAGTTCTGTGCAAAATTCTTAGCAAAAAGATTAGCTATTGTTTTAGGGTCTTCAGATTTTAAGTTATCCAGATACATGACGGATGGTACACCAGAACTACTTTTCTTACTCGAGACAAAGTTCCATAATTTTTTAGGGTTTGATGAAAGGTCGCTCTCTTTGGTAGCTTATTCAGTAATTGGAATGTATCTTGTTCTCTCAATTGAATATGGTTAATATTAATGTGGGTCTCAAAGTTAAATTCTTTTTTAGAACAAGAGAGTGTTGAGTAGTTCTGTGCAAAATTCTTAGCAACTTCAAAAGATAAAGGCATTTTAAGAGGACAAGGTATGAAAAACGTCGAAAAACAGGAAATCCTGAATAACTCCGCCCCTGTTGAAAATCGGATGTGACGAAATGGGTTTTTCTGGTAGCCCTTTAGGTCCTGCATCAACACTCAAGCGTTGTACAGTCATTGGCGGGGAACCCTGTATATTTGAGTGGTCTCAAAATAATAAGTATATTTTATTTTACAAGGAACCATTGACCGAAATTTAGGGAGTTAAGGTAAAAATCTCGTAGTGAACTCGTAGTGGGGATAATTAGCTGATTCCAAAGATTGGCAGCACTGGCGCTATCTAGTAGAGAATATGGGAAGCTCTTGATCAAAAATCAGCTGTTCGCATATCATTATAAGTATCCATCTTCCCACTTCGTGCTTGCAAACTCGCAAAAACAGAGGAAAACAGCTCAGAAGACAGATAAAACAACTTAAACAACAGTCACCAACTGGAAAAATAAAACTTAGAGCACAACTCAAAACAAATTTAAATCAAAACAAATAAAAGAAAATTTGGGTTAACCGGAAAAAAATAGAAAAAAAAAATAGTTAACGCCCCTCACGTCATAAACACACTTCCTTGTGAGGGGAGGTAGTGACCTTGACTTAAAAATAAAACGCAATTAATATATATGTCGGCGTCCGTGTCCTCGACCGTCTCCCATTCTCCTTCACTTCTCTCGGACACAGACATTGTAAATAACAAGGAGCTCAAGTAGTGGAGGGAGGGTACCCTATACCTCATGTGTTATAAAAGCGTATCTGCCGAAGAACGCTAGGCATTTCATAGATTAGAATGTCGGTCTAATGCAGATTGCCGGTAGCATATACATCAGCTTGGGTTGAAGTAATGAAAACATCACACGACTTTCCTTATCCTATTGAATGATGCTTATTTGAGTGTTCTTTTACCCTAACTTTTACAATATCTTCATGATGCCGTTTATTTCATTCCTTAATTCCCAGCCGTTTCTGAGATATAAGCGTGGTTCGCAAATCACGAACCACCCTGTATAGATTACTATCGATTTCATTATGCACTTTGCCGAAGAACGCTAGGCATTTCATAGATTAGAATGTCGGTCTAATGCAGATTGCCGGTAGCATATACATCAGCTTGGGTTGAAGTAAGTAATGAACATTTTAAAATGATGAACAAAGGAAGGTTTATTTTTTATTCATTTCAGAATGTGGCTCGCCTCATCGATAGCAAACGTTCTCAGAATGTAGGCATCCTAGCACAGAGTCTCCATATTGAATTCTCAGAGATAGAATCTGCCATCTTTAATATGGACGCCTCGGTTGTGAGTCTGGAAGCTTTGCAGCAAATATATGATGTGCGCGCAACAGATGAAGAGATTAATCTCATAAGAGCGCATTTGGCATCAAACAGCGATCTTCAACTTGACAAACCAGAGCAGTTTTTGGCTGATTTGGCTGATATACCACACTTCAGTGAGAGGATTGCATGCTTCATGTTTGAGGCAGACTTCAGTGACTCGATAGCACTTATTGATAGTAAACTTAACAATATCAAGAGTGTGTGTGAGGTAATTACTTTTATGCAGTGACTCGATAGCACTGATTGATAGTAAACTTAACACTAGTAGTTCTGTAAACTGTAGACCTCACTCAGACTCTTTACGAAGGTACGAATGAATGTAATTTACATGTATCGAAATTGAACAGAAGGTACCTATATGTCTTACGTAATAAAAAAAGGCAGGTTTTATTTACAATCAATCAAAAGATTTAAAGAAGGGTTGACCTATTTTTTAAATCTTTATTATCTCCGGATCTAGGAAGAAATCAGAATTGGATCACTGAATGTGGGTTCCATGACTGGACGAGGGAGAGAAGTTGCTGACTTAATGAGAAGAAGAAGAATACAGATACTGTGTGTACAGGAAACGAGTTGGAGAGGAGACAAAGCCAAAGAACTTGGAGATGGATCCAAACTAATATACAGCGGTGCGAATGATAGTGGAAGAAATGGAGTTGGGATTATTCTGGATGAAGACATGAAGACAAAAGTGACCAGCGTGAATAGGAAGAGTGACCGAGTGATACACGTGAAACTCCAACTGGATGTTATGGAGCTGAATGTGTTGAATGCGTATGCGTCGCAAGTGGCATGTGAGGATGAAGAGAAGGATGCATTCTGGAGAGTGGTTGAAGAAGAGTTTGGAAGAATACCTGATGACGAGCGAGTGTTTCTAGAAGGAGATCTGAATGGACATATTGGAAAAAGAGACTACGGAGAGAATTAGAGGAATCTGGGGATTGGAGAGTCAAAATGAAGAAGGAGAGAAAATACTGGACTTTGCCTTGGGATCAGATATGGCTATAATTAACACCTTTTTCAAGAAAGAAGATGGAATGCTTGTGACCTACAAAAGTGGAGAAAGAACGAGCCAGATAGATTTCATCTTGTGCAGGAGACAACACCTAAAAGAAGTGAGGAATTGTAAAATTATCAACGGTGAGTCAACACCAAGTGTTAGTTGCTGACGTATCCCTCGATGTTGTAAAGAAAAAGAAGAGAGTAAAGAGACCTACATCACGCAGAATCAAATGGTGGAAGCTTAAGGACCCCTTCCTAAATCTAGAGTACAAGCGTAAGGTGATAGAGAGTGTGAAAAAGGCCGAATGCGAAGATCAATGGAGAAATTGTAAAGAATCTATGCTACAGGTTGGAGAAAAGGTATTGGGAAAAACATCTGGGAAAGGAAAACCGAAGGATAAAGAAACTTGGTGGTGGAGTGAAGAAGTGAAAAATAGTGTGAAGAAAAAGAAAGAAGAGAAGCGAAAGAGAGACTTGATAAATTGAATACCATAGAGAACAAGGATGCATATAAACTAGCAAAGAAAGAAGCCAAAAGATCTGTAGCACAAGCCAAAGCGAAAAACCTAGAGGAACTATACAGAGAGACACCAGAGGGAGAGAAAAACCTGTACCGCCTGGCAAAAGAGAGAGGTAAAGCTAGTAAGGACTTCACCCACATAAAACAGATAAAGAGAAGGAAGGAGTGGTACTAAAAGAGGACGATGTGATCAAAAACAGATGGAAAGAGTACTACAACACTTTATTAAACGAGGAAAATCCCAGATTACCAACAGAGAAGAGTTTGCCAAATCAAGGATTAACACATGAGAGAGGTATGGGAGGCAATAAGGAAAATGAAAAATAATAAAGCTACAGGACCTGACAACATCCCAATAGAAGCCTGGAAGAGCCTTGGAGCTGATGGGGTCGATCTCCTTGTAACCCTAATGAATGAAGTGTTTTCAGAAGAGAAAATTCCAACTGAGTGGCGTGAAAGTACGATAGTCCCCATATACAAAGACAAGGGCGACATTCAAGATTGCAACTATAGAGGCATCAAGCTCATGTCACACACCATGAAGCTCTATGAGAGAATTATAAATTAGAGATTGAGAAAAGAGACATCAATATCAGAGGGCCAGTTTGGCTTTATGCCCGGAAGGAGCACAATGGACGCTGCGTTTGCCATACGTCAACTCCTAGAAAAGTATACGGAGAAAGAAAAGCCATTGTTTTTAGTCCTTATCGACCTCGAAAAGGCCTACGACCGTGTGCCTCGGGATGAAATTTGGCGTTGTCTGAGAAAGAGAGGAACCCCAGAAAAGTATTTCCGAGTCATAAAAGACATGTACCAGATGGCTTCAACCCGCATCAGAAGTACTGCTGGTCTCACGGAAACTATACCCGTACAAGTGGGACTCCATCAGGGATCCGAACTCAGTCTGTACCTGTTTGATGTAATTATGGACGTTTTGACTGATGATGTGAGGAAGGAAACGCCGTGGTGTATGCTGTTTGCGGATGATGTGTTGTGTGGTGAAAGTGTGACTGAGATTGAACGAGATTTGAAATAAACAGAACCAAGACCGTACATATGAATTTTGGGATGGAAAATGGAAAAGTCATACAACTAGATGGAGAAAACCTTATCACCGTAGATAAATTCAAATATTTGAGCTCCACCATCAATAAATTAACAAAGGAGAGTTGGAATGCGAAATAACCCATAGAATAAATACAGCATGGATGAACTGGAAGAAAATGTCAGGTGTATTGTGTGACCGAAAAATGAAAGGAAAAATATACAAAACAGTGGTGAGACCAGCTATGACATATGGAGCGAAGACATGGGCGTTGAAGAAAGTGCACGCGAAAAGGTTGGAAGTGGCTGAGATGAGGGTGCTGAGGTGGAGTCTGGGAGTGACAAGGATGGATAGAATAAGGAATGAAGTGATAAGGAACAAAATCAAAGTGACTGAAGTGACCAAGAAAATACAAGAGAGAAGATTACAGTGGTACGGGCATGTGATGAGAAGAGATAAAGAATATGTTGGGAAAAGAGTGAGACAGATACAAGCGGAAGGACGAAGAACGAGAGGTAGGCCGAAGAAAAAGTGGGAACATTATGTGAACAAGGACCTGGAAGAGAAGGGTTTATCAGAGGAAGATGTAAATAACCACTTGAGTAGGAAAAGGGTAAGAAGAAGAAGAAGAAGAAGATCTCCGGATCTAGAAGTCGTAGAAGAAAAAGAAAAATTCCCTAGTTTCTCATTTTTTCTGCTCTTTGTCTTGGAAACCTCACCCAAGTAAGCGCAACTGCTCTATTGAGTAAATTTTCTGAACTACAATATTGTTCAGAATGACCTTTCCTTAAATATGTACCGTTTTTGAGTTATGAGCACATTTTTAAAAAAAGCTCGCCAAAAAGCGACAAAGCGGCGCCTGGCGGAGTTAGCTCACCTCTGGCGAGGTGGCAAAGTTGAAATTCGGATTCAGCGCCAAAAAATACATATAAAACCGTCGAGAAAAAAACTTTGGGAATTTTTTCCTGGAAAAATCCCCATCTTACTGGACTACAAATAAACACCCAAGATGCTGCATGGGAAGATATTATATGATTAGAAGATGACATACCTTATCAAAAATCTTTAAATTAAAAACAGCAAAATGTATTTCTGAGCCAATGTCCTAGATAGTACAGAATATGAATCTTTAAGAAAAAAAAAAAAAATCGTCCATTAGAATATTTATCTAATTAGATAATGGCGATTATTGGTTAGGTTTATATGAGACATCCTATGTATTGACATTATTGCTTACCGTTAGGTATATGATTTTGGATACTTGATTGTTTCTCGTCCGACAGGCGAAACTCGAGTCGGGTAAGAAACAATCAAGTATCCAACATATAACGGTAAGTAATAATGTCTAATAAGATAATTTTCTATCATTAACCTCAAAGGGAGATTTGGTCAAGGATGAGTGTTAACGGAGGTTGGTGAAGTGCAATTTTAATTAACTTTAATCACCCATCAGTACTTAATTATTGATTAAAGTCTTAACTGGAGTTTGGTGAAATCAATTATAAGAAAATCTGAAACACACACACGACGCGCGCGCCTAATAGTTTTGCTGTCCACCTGTTTCTTTCTATCGCCGCACCGAATTTTCCTCCAAAAACAACACGAACAACAAAACAAGTAACAACAACAACCACAACAACACCAACAACACCAACAATACCAACAACACCAACACCAACAACAACAACGACAACAACAACAACAACAACAACAACAACAACAACGACAACAACAACAACAACAACAACAACAACAACAACAACAACAACAACAACAACAACAACGACAACAACAACAACGACAACAACAACAACGACAACAACAACAACAACGACGACGACAACAACAACAACGACAACAACAACAACAACAACAACGACAACAACAACAACAACAACAACAACAACAACAACAACAACAACAACAACGACAACAACAACAACAACAACAACAACAACAACAACACCAACAACACCAACAACACCAACACCACCAACACCACCAACAACAACAACAACAACACCAACACCGACAACGACAACAACAACAACAACAACAACAACAACAACAACAACAACAACGACAACAACAACGATAAGGAACAAAATCAAAGTGACTGAAGTGACCAAGAAAATACAAGAGAGAAGATTACAGTGGTACGGGCATGTGATGAGAAGAGATAAAGAATATGTTGGGAAAAGAGTGAGACAGATACAAGCGGAAGGACGAAGAACGAGAGGTAGGCCGAAGAAAAAGTGGGAACATTATGTGAACAAGGACCTGGAAGAGAAGGGTTTATCAGAGGAAGATGTAAATAACCACTTGAGTAGGAAAAGGGTAAGAAGAAGAAGAAGAAGAAGATCTCCGGATCTAGAAGTCGTAGAAGAAAAAGAAAAATTCCCTAGTTTCTCATTTTTTCTGCTCTTTGTCTTGGAAACCTCACCCAAGTAAGCGCAACTGCTCTATTGTTATCTTGTTTCAGTTCCTGATGAAGTCAGAACATTTAAAGAAAGTGATAGCCATAATTTTGAGTCTAGGTAATTTCATGAATGGAGGCAATAGACTACGAGGCCAGGCTGATGGGTTCGGACTGGAAATATTGCCCAAACTCAAGGACGTGCGAAGTAAAGGTGAGTAATACTTATAGGGGTGGGTTTCTCGAGAACAGCTCAGAGTGGGGATCAATTTTTTAGTCCGTCCTTCCTTTATTATTACTAATAATAAAAGGTATAGTGATAGTGGACGGACTATTGTATTCGCTTCGGTGTCGTCTGTCTGTCGGTTGGTCTGTCTGATATTCCAAGTGACTCGCTTAAAAAAAACCACTATAAATAAAAATGAATAAATAACTTATTTAAACAATACTGCAAGTGTGATAACTGTTGGTCCATTTCCAATGTTCACAGACAATTCGGTAACTTTGCTTCACTTTATTGTTCGTACGTATTTACGTAACTCTGAGAATCCACTCAATGAAAGCCTCCCTGTACCTGAGCCCGGGGATGTAGACAGGGCTGCATCTGTTGTGTTTGATGATATCCACTCTCAACTCAGCACATTGGCCAAGAAGCTGGACGCAGTCACTATTTCAATGAATAAAGTTGTGCAGGAATCTAAACCTGATCACATGGAACCTTTTAGAACCAAAATGGAATCTTGTGTCAAAACAGGCAAGTGTATCTAATAAGCATGAACCTCAACCACCCAGATGGTGACCAATGTGTTTTACAACAACTATTTCATCATTGACAAAGTGAGATTAAATTAGGTTTAAGTTTAAGCAATCTCATTGGTTGATTTTCAACAATATCAGCCAATCAAATTGCTTAAACTCCGTTGTGGCCCCCGGCCTCGTGGGTAGGTCTAGAAAAAAGTGCTTTGTTTATTATTATTATTATTAATAATAAAAGAATAATACCATATAATTACCCATAGACAGATAAATTTACGGTGGCAACTTTTTTTTATTAAACACCTTTTTAACAAAGGCATAATCTGGCGGCATGTAACAGGAAAAATATCCTTGAAGTCTCAGCTTTCCAACCATATTGTCTCAATATTTCATTTCTCAATACGTTTTTTGGCGATTTTCGGTGTATGTAATTCAATAATATCTTGGGAACCGTATTAGCGAGAGAGTTGAATTTTGGGATGTAGTCCACAAATGTGACAAGGGTGTAACAATTGTAACTGTATGTAACACCAAACTTTTGGTTAAGATAGGTGATGCGGTTGGGTATTTTGACCGCTTTTTGTTAGTTTTCAGCTATACCTACTAACCAAACGGTTAGAGATATTGTAAAAATTACAATAGAAGAATACCCAAATAAGCATCATTCAATAGGATGAGGGAAGTCGTGTGATGTTCACACCAGATTTTACGGTTTGTTTTATTTTTATTATTTTAGCATCATGTGGAAATGCAGAAACCCTCGGTATTAAGTCATTTCAAAAAAGGACCCTTGTAATACGTATGCTATTTTTACTGAGTAAACCTCTATAACAAGTAATTTTCGTCATTTCCTCTGTATTACTTACTATCGAGGTTCGACTGTATTTATAAAGTTTGCTCGTCTTTTTCAATTCTTCTTCGCCTTTTCCCATGTTCAAATGGGGTCGGCGTTTGTCGTCGGCCTCTCAATCAGCTTTAGAGTGATCGCTTTGAGGCCAACTGGTTTTGGCTAAACAAAATTTTCCGAGTGGGATGCCCTTCGCACTCAACCTTCGCTATTGATATAGCGTGATTCATAGGTCGTCGCGACAAATTTCGAGATCAGAGCTCATTTGTGTGAGAAAATGTGAAAAAAATCCCCCAAGAGGAAATTTGGGCTAGTCTTCTCCCTGTTTATGGTCCCCTAGCTAGACGCTGATCTACTCTCTGTTTATAGTCCCTCAGCCAGACTATATATTATAATTTTTCAACAAATAATATAATTAGACAACTTTGATTTATTTTGTCACAGATTCAAGTCGGTTCTGAAATTTTACCAGTACATTCCTAAAGGCATTCCAGAAAGTGATGTTACTCCAAAAGACCTCTTCATGTTATGGGCTCCGTTCTGTCATGACTTCAAAGATTTCTGGAAAAAAGAACAGGACAGAATAATAAAGACAAAGTAAGTTTACTAATAACAAGAGATAATATCTCGACCAAGCGTAATGTGCATTACAATCTGTTTCCTAAGTCATTTCACCAACACCACAACAGGGACAATAATACCTATATGCGGGTGATCTTTGACCGAACGAAAGTGAGGTCTATGTTTTAACTCGACCGTTTTGCGTTTGGTTCAATGTTTGTTCCGCTATAACTCGCGATTGCCTGGTCCTGTTTTTGATGAAATTCGAGTTCCTTGAATGAATGCACGTCGATCTTTGAAATTTGGGGTCCCTACACTGAACGGGGTCTATTTTGGCCTGAACTTGAAGGTCCCCCAATAGATGACTCATAATCATAAAACCTGTCAATATTATTTCTTCAAAAATACTTTGGACACAAGATCCTATCCTCCAGGTATAAATCTATTGTTTAAAAAAAGGTCAAGTTAATTCTTGAAATCTTTTTAATGGTTGTAAATAAAATTTGTTCCTTGTCCTTTTTTAATTACGTAAGACCTATACGTACCTATCTATACGTAAGACGTATAGGTAGGTAGGTAGGTTATAGTTAAGTACATTATTTTTTTTTCTTTCGATATGTGTCATAACAAATAAATAAAATAAATATACTCAATATGGTGATAATAGATAATAGAGTGATAATAGAGATAAAAAATATGTGATAATAGAAATATGAAAGTAAAAAAAATGAGGAAGATTCTGTTTAAAGTCTCAGCTTAGGCAAAAGAGGCTGAGTGAGGTCTACAGTTCACAGTACTACTAGTTACTTTCTATTCAATCTATTGTATCGGCTGTATGACACTGCCGCTCACATGGACCGAAAACACCCAAAAAACATCAAAGTGAGGTCTATGTTTTAACTCGACCGTTTTGCGTTTGGTTCAATGTTTGTTCCGCTATAACTCGCGATTGCCTGGTCCTGTCCATGCCTTTTCCACAAGGTTGGCCATGCCTCGGGATGAACTAGTAAGTTATAAGAACGAGATCCATTCACTCATTCACATTTCACATTTCACACACTGATCGCTCTATCTCGAGAACCACAACACCTAGAAAGCTAAAATTTGGTAGGAATATACGTTTTATGGTCTAGGTGTGCAATAAGAAAGGATTTTGCGAAAATCTAAACCGATTCTGAGATATGATCAATTTTTGATCGCTAAAATCTCCATAAGAAATATACAGAGTGCAGAGACTGCGGGGAGAGAAATGTTCCGCTCTCGACCAACATTTTGAGTTTCGTTTATGTTTTTAGTTTGATAACTATGCAGCTAATAGCGTCTTTTCCACAAGTTTGGCCATGCCTCAAGTTCGGCCATGCCTTTTCCACAAGTTTGGCCATGCCTCAAGTTCGGCCATGCCTTTTCCACAAGTTTGGCCATGCCTCAAGTTCGGCCTAGAAAGTTGAAATTTGGTAGGAATATTCCTTTTATGGTCTAGGTGTGCAATAAGAAAGGGTTTTGCGAAAATCTAAACCGATTCTGAGATATGATCAATTTTTGATCGCTAAAATCTCCATAAGAAATACACAGAGTGCAGAGACTGCGGGAGAGAAATCTTCCGCTCTCGGCCAACATTTTGAGTTTCGTTTATGTTTTTAGCTTGATAACTATGCAGCTAATAGGGAGCGCGCAGCGCGAACGTATTTTTTATTATTTTCTACAAGTTCGGCCATGCCTTTTCCACAAGTTTGGCCATAATACATAAATTCCATTTTCGTAGGTACCAATGTGCTCACTCAAACAAATATTGCGCCCTTATACTAAGTTTATTCTTCTTTACAGCCAATAATTCTCTAACGGAACAACTTGAAAACTTGGAAGACTGTAGCAAAAGGTAATGTTATTTGTACGAGCGGTTTATCCGTCTGAATTTCTCAAGTATAAGTCCAAGTACTCAAGTATTTGGACCCCTAAATTATATAATATTTTTTTTTTTTTGAATTTTAATTGTGTTAAGCATATTTAAATGCTTGTCACAAACATCGTTCCCTGATTATTTCACCTAGATAAATTTCATGACATGACTTGGACTCGAACCACCAACCTCCAGATCCAAAGTCCAACGCGTTAACAACTGCACCACTGAGGTTGGTCAG
>NW_007379582.1:0-22059 GCF_000475195.1 Diaphorina citri | reverse complement strand
TTTTTTAAATTTGCATTTTTTTTTGCAAAACGGCCCATTTTTTGCCAAATATAGGTCACTCTTATGGGAACCCCTATTTTTTATTTAATTTTTGGAATCAGCATAAAATTTTAATTAAAAAAATGTATTCACTCGAAAAAATTTGCTCTACAAAAATTTGCACAAATCGCGATTTTGTGTGCGTCAGTGACCCCAGATATGATAACCAACGCAGTTGGTCCTGAGTTAGAGCGAAGAATGCCTTACTGTGTACAAACAGATGGATCTCATTTTGAACAGCTTTTATAAATTTGTTTGTTGTTGTTGATTGTTGTTGAAATAGTTAAGTGAATAATACAAAAACTAAAGAAATAATTAAGAAATTGTTTTTCTTTCTCACAGTGTACAGAATTTTTGTAGAGCAATTTTTTTCGAGTGAATACATTTTTTCAATTAAAATTTTATGCTGATTCCAATAATTAAATAAAAAATGGGGGTTTCCATAAGAGTGACCTATATTTGGCAAAAAATGGGCCGTTTTGCAAAACAAATTGCAAATTTAAAAAAAGCCATTTTAATCATCAAAATTTCATCTACATGATGCCGTTTATTTCATTCCTTAATTCCCAGCCGTTTCTGAGATATAAGCGTGGTTCGCAAATCACGAACCACCCTGTATATAAAAAAAAAAAAATGTCACAGCGTTATTTCTTTAAACTTTAAGGATATAATCATCGGCCTCGCCACGTGTAAGTGAAAGAGGAAGTACAAGTGAAAAGGAAATTTGACCTACAGGGTGTTTGATAAAAAAGTTGCCACCCCTGAAAACTCGAGAACCGTTTGAAATTCGCAAAAACGCTGAAACACGTATTTCTTTATTTTTGAGGGGAACTTACTTTTAGGAGATCTTAATTTTTCAGCTCTATCAGGGGCGGCCCCAGGGGGTCAACTTTAAAATCTTAAATAAGAACCCCCTACTTGTGATATGTCATATTAAAGGTCTTAAAGAACGTAGTACTTTGATACAAGTTTGAGTTTAATCCGACAAATAGGGCTGGAGTTATGGCCTATTCAAATTTTCATTTTTCCATGTTCTCCCGCCAATAGGGGAAGCTCCAAAAATGGGAAATTCATATCGAGTGTTGATTTGTGCTTCAAATAGGTCCCACTAATGGTTCATGTTGAAACTGACCCAGAAATGAAATTTGGACTTTCGGCCCTGATGGCCTCCGGGGCTCAAAATTGATGTTTCGAAATTTTATTTTTGGGACCAGTTTTCAGTGTTAATCATTAGTGGGACCTATTTGAAGCAAAAATCACCAATCAATATGAATTTCCAAATTTTTGTGCTTCCCCTATTGGCGGGAGAACATGGAAAAAGAAAAGGAAAATTTGAATAGGCCGTAACTCCGGCCCTGGTTGTCAGATTGAGCTCAAACTTGTATTAAAGTACTACATTCTTTAAGACCTTTGATATGATGTATCACAAGTAGGGGGTTCTCATTTGAGATATTAAAGTTGACCCCTTTGGGGCCGCCCCTGAAGGCGCTGAAAAGTTGAGATCCCCCAAAAATAAGTTCCCCTTAAAAGTAAAGAAATACGTGTTTCAGAGTTTTTGCGAACTTCAAACGGTTCTTGAGTTTTCAGGGGTGGCAACTGTTCCCCTTAAAAGTAAAGAAATACGTGTTTCAGAGTTTTTGCGAACTTCAAACGGTTCTTGAGTTTTCAGGGGTGGCAACAAGGGCAATGATAGATAGAACACTAGGGTATACAAGGGCACAAGGGTAATGATAGATAGAATACTAGGGTATACAAGGGCACAAGGGTAATAATGCGGCGATCTAAGTTTGGAGAAAATTGGAACACAGTCTCACACGGTCATTGGTCAAAGCGGACACGGAAAGTAAATTACGCAAGGGTATTCTATTCTATTCTATTATGGGACTGGTTGCTCCTCTCCCGAGAGAGTATGCAATAAACACTGCGACCTCTGTAGATCTATAGTGACCAGTATTTTTTCCCCTGCCCGAGCTGCTATTCCCCGGCCTTGATGGAACCTGGAAGTACCCTCACTGGTATATTTCAACCTCTTCAGTTTCTCTAAAATTCACCTGTAGCACCTCTAAAGAGTCCGCACACTAAGGTTTATTCTAGAGAAAATCTATGAGTTCATATACTATCCCATTAAGAGGATACCAAGAGGTGTCATCAAGGCCAGAGAGCAAGCTCAGGGCCCCCGAATCATAGGGGTCTGATGAGGGATATTCAGGTAAATAATACTTACTTACAGGTACATAATTATGTCGTTGTATCCTACTTCCTGAGACGGACTTGACCGTAGTCCCATTCAGGTACCCTCAAGAGCCACTGTTATTGTCTGTGGCTTGACAGGGCTGGTTTTGTCTCAGTTTTACGTCCTCTAGCGAGACGTACATAAGGGTATACAAGGATCATAAATGACTTGATCTTTGGACCAAAATTGGACATGGGACACCAAATTTCAAGGATCGACGTGCCTAGATTCAATGAACATATGTACCAAATTCCATCACAATCGGACCAGGCTATCAGGAGTTATAGCGGAACAACCATTCAAACAAACATCGAAACCAAATGCAAAGCGGTCGAGTTAAACGGTAGACCTAAAAAAAAAAAGCGACCACCCTGTATATTAAATGCTACGTTTGGGTTATATTTGCAGGGTAAAAGAGGTAAAGCGGAAGCAAGAGGAAAGGAAACAACAAGTTCAGAAAATTAAAAAACAAGAAACTGGCCTGGTAAGTATAGGGTGTTTTTACTTTCTATTACTACAGTATACCGCTATACTATAATGAAAGTATTGCAATCGGTCCAAATTTTCAAAATCGGGAAATGGTTGGAAATATCCGTTTTGGGATCCCCTGATTCCAAAAAGTGGTTTTTAGCCCGTTACGTACTAAAGGTTTAAATGGGAAAAACTAAAAGTTGTGAACAAAATATCTCAAGAACGGTTTATCGTAAAGCGATGAGATTTGGTATGATATCCCTGTATGGTACAAGGAGGCGACTGTAACAATTTGGTAAAAATCGGACAGTCACTCATCCAAATACTGATATCTAATAGCTGACTGATACTAAAGCTGACTGATATCTAATATCACATTTTTCACTCATTCATAAAAATAACTGTTGTTTTCGAACTCCCTCTTACCTACATAATTATTTATGATCTGTCCCATGTTATTCCAAAACTAATTGCCAATTATTCTGAAAATGGGTAGGTATTTATTGTCCCTCATTTAATAATAATGCTTGTTGAAGATTTGCTGAAGTTTACACCAGACTTTTTTTTTCTTCTCTTCCAGAAAGCTCGGTTTCAACGATTAGAACGACTGCAAGACTTGGACAGTACTTGATAGCTGGAGATAAAAGCCAAGATTCGAGCACCCTATTGAAATTCTGATGGCTGTGCAAGATCATGGATTCCAGAGACCGGCAGAAATAGAAATTGAATTTCCAACCTTTCATTCTAAATGTTTACCCAAATGCATATATCCTCTATAATTTGTGTACGGTTCTTTAGTAGTTTATTTTTATTTTATTTATTTTATTATACATTTTTTATAGTGTCATATTTTCCAAAATATGACACTAAAAACATGACAATATGGCACTTGTTTTGGGAAAATATGGCATTTACTTTTTCAAAACATGGCAAAATAAGCGATTTTTTTATTTTAAAGAATCAGAGGCAACTGTTTTACATTTTTCCTTGGAATGTCAAATAAAAATTGAGATAACGGTGTTGGTACAAATTATGGGGTAAAGTGCATTAGAAACTAGAGAAAAAGTTCTAAATATTGGGCTTTGGTACAAATTTCGGGCGATAATGGAGCCTTCATCTCTGATGAAACTATGTACCTCATATTTCACTTCTATGTGGAAAAGCCGAAATTTGCAAAGCTAAAAACTTTGATAATGAAAATTTTCGGTAACAGTTGTGGTTTCATAATTATATCATCGGTTAGGTTATGTACCTATAGTCCTATACACCTACTTGCCTCGGCGGCGTAATGGCCAAGGTGCTGGTCTGGTAACCAGGAGGGTATGGGTTCAATCCCAGCTAGAGCATTGAAATTTTTCCTCACTTATTTGAGAATTTAAGGGTTGGGTGGTAGTGAACGCTTCTGGCTTACATACCTACCTTGTACTTAACAGTCCATTATATTATTACCTATTGTCATAAAAACTAAAAATTTGACTTAAGATGTAGGTAACTGTGCTATTTCAGGAGTAATGAAATCCGTTCTCTAGATTATATCATACCTTCTACTTTTTTAACACCCAGTACCTATTTAAATAAAATTATCTTAATTGAAATAAAATTGTTTTTCATAATTGTAAGAAATATTTAAAAATTAAAATCAGATAAAAATAAAATAAATTATTCTTATCAAGACAATTTTGATTAAGATGTTTTAAATTGATGAGCTTTCGATGTCACTCAGGACGTCATCTTCAGACCAAGATAGATGTTGACTCTATCGCTATCGCAGCAGGAGTAGAAGTGTACTCCTGCTGCGATAGAGTCAACATCTATCTTGGTCTGAACTGTGAAGATGATGTCCTGAGTTACATCGAAAGCTCACCAATTTAAAACATCTTAATCGAAATTGTCTTGATAAGAATATTTCATTTTTTTATCTGATTTTAATTTTTAAATATGTTAATTGAGTTTACCTGGGAAGAAACAACACACTTTGCTTATTACGACAAATGTTCTTGTACCCCGTTTTTACATAGTATGTATGTAAAAACGGGGTGAATAGAAACAATTTTTTTTTTTTTTTAAGAGGTTTGACAGAGGGAACTGTAACTTCTATGGTCTTATCGTCCCGAAATCGAAGAGAGAAGGAAGACAGGATAGGAGAAAGCCAGCCGTTCCGAGAACGAACATTATCCTATCAGGATAAAATCCGCCCCGGGCGGGAATCGAACCCGCGGCCTAGCGCTTACAAGGCAGACGCACTACCAACTAAGCTAACTAGGCTGGCGAATAGAAACAAAACTTCGTGTTAAGGTTTGAAGATTTTTTAAATTTTCCTGCTAAAATGCTAAAGGCTTATAATTTCCTGCTAAAGGCTTATAATTTGGAAGCGTTTTTTTTTGCCCACATTACATGCCTTAGAATTTTAGCAGGAAAAATAAATAATCTGCAAACCTTAACCTTAAAGTTTTGTTTCTATTCAACCCGTTTTACTGTATCTGTTCTTCCAAGTGGGAAATTCAAACCAGGAAAACTGAAAACATGAATTGTGATTTGTGATGTAATGGTGATGGTACAAAGTGAGTTTGAAAGTACAAAATAAGTACTAAATGATGGGCTTTGGTACAAATTTCCAGCACAAGTTGTAGAGATAGTGTGAAGTTAGCACCGCAAACTAAAACTCGAATAGAACAGTTGCGCTTACTTGGGTGATGTTTCAAAGTCATAGAGCAGGAAAAATGAGGATGAGGACCAACGGAATTTTTCTTTTTCTCTTGTACTTGAATTTTTCTGTTACAAATCATGGGACAAAGTGTGTTTGAAAGTACAAAAAAATAAGTAGGTACCTACTAAATGATGGGCTTTGGTACAAATTCCCAGCAAAAGTTGTAGGGATAGCGGATAGCGTGAAGTTAGCACCACAAAACTAAAACTCGAATAGAACAGTTGCGCTTACTTGGGTGATGTTTCAAAGTCATAGAGCAGGAAAAATGAGGATGAGGACCAACGGAATTTTTCTTTTTCTCCCACGACTTTTAGATCCCGAGATAAATCGATTTAAAAAATACTGGTAAATCGTGAACTTTGACGTCACGGCATACGCTCCCATATGCAATGACGTCATATCAAATGTCCCGAGCAAAGCTCCCTCGCACCATCAAATGTCCCGAGCAAAGCTCCCTCACAGACAACACATTAATGTGTTTGTGCGCATACGTTTCTGCGCATTTCTTTCTGCTCCTCCTCAAGCGCGCTTGCATACTGGCGCTACCTAGCGGACGAAAAAAACGACTGCGTAAAGTCTGACGTCACACATCTTTGAACTCTTTCATTAGAACGTTTCGGATTATTTATTATTTTTGACGATCTTTACGAAAAAAATACATTTGGACAGTTATATTTTTCATGAGAATCATCAATTGTGAGATAACGGTGCTGGTACAAATTATGGATCAAAGTGATTTTGAAAGTACAAAAATAAGTACTAAATGATGGGCTTTGATACAAATTCCCAGCAAAAGTTGTGGTGCTAACTTCATGCACCTTAAAGTTAGAACTGTGCGTAGAAAGACCCACTAATTTGACTTTTTACCACTCAACACAGGCTTTTGTTTGAGTGGACGTGTGAGAGCTGTCATTGTCACTGTGGAGGATGATCCGTCTTCGGCGGCCAATTTCTCTGAGTTTTTTGAGGATTTCTGGCAAACAAATGGTTGTGTCTGATTCAGGGTGTGTTTATGTACTGGGCTGAGATAGGCCATTCTCCGCCTTTCTTGGCGTGTGGAAAATGATGTAACTTAACACAGAGCCTTCATGAGCGTTTAAAGTTGGCGGGAAATTCGAAATTTTGTTTTTTTTTCCGCAACTTGTAAAATCTGAATTCATTTTTTACTTTTTATCTCTAGTTTGCACGTTTATATTATACTTTTCATTTAAATTAGATATTACAAACAATCGAATTACAAAGCAAACAAAAAAAAAAATATAAAATAAATTTTAAAAATTGCCGCCGGGACAGAGGGTTAGAAAAAATGCCCAACAATCCCACGCTATCCCTTGCTTAAGTTACCACTCCAATGCAAAACTGTAGAAACAATATCCTATCTCACCTCGTCCGAGCTCATCTCAGCCCAGTACATAAACACACCCTCAGAATAGATTAGGAAGCGAATACAATAGTCCGTCCACTATACCTTTTATTATTAGTAATAATAAAGGAAGGACGGACTAAAAAGCAAAAAGCCTTGTGACAATCTCTAGAACCACAACACCTAGAAAGCTGAAATTTGATAGGAACGAATAGGTACCTATCTACGCATTTTGTTATCACTATTTTTCAATATCAGCATAGGTACCTGTACCTATTTTCAAATTTAGATATTTTCATTCCATTTTTTATCATGCACTTATTCAAGTAGTTACTTCTTCGTACATGTACATTTTTTTAAGGGGTTTGACAGAGGGAACTGTAACTGCTATGGTCTTATCGTCCCGAAATCGAAGAGAGAAGGAAGACAGGATAGCAGAAAGCCAGCCGTTCCGAGAACGAACATTATCCCATCAGCTTAGTTGGTAGGATAAAATCCGCCCGGGCGGATTTTATCCTACCAACTAAGCTAACTAGGCTGGCAAAAAAGATCTTTTATTTTCACTGCCCTGACGCAAAGACCAGTCCCTATAATATTTGGTTCATCTACTACACCTCAAAGTTTCCATTATTTTCCCTCAAGTCAAACCATTTTTTTTTTATCAAACAATGTAAAACAAATTCAAACAATACCAACTTGGTAAAACTCTCACCCTGCCTCCTCCCCTGATAACGAACGTGTGAAGTGCTGAAGTTCAGTAGAATCATTTCAGCTAAGGTTACACTTCTTGCTGATAGTCAAACTCAGTCCAGCTTTAGTCCAGATTGATTGACCCGAAGAAGAGAGTTGTGATTCTGAGTTGTGGTAATTTTGAGTTGTGACTAGTTCGGAAGAAAATTAGGACTTTATCTGTGTGTTGTGCCGTCGTTAATGGTCGATTATGCCGCTGCAAAAGGTGAGTGAGAGTGCCTTTTCTGGGATTTTTACTTTTTTATAGTTCTGATCTCCACATACCAAACATCCCTGCTCAAAGTTCCACTTTATGTAAACACTACCTACGTAGGTACCTACAAAGCGTAAACAATACCAGTCAGAGAAATAAGTGGATATGATGAACATCTGGAAAACAGAAACAATTAATAGAAAATGAAGTGAAATACCCCCAGAAAAGTCCCTGGAGAGAAATTTCCATAACACACCATTGAGTCAATGACCAAAAGTGTAAACAATACCAGAACAAGTGGAAAATGGGAATAGAAAATGAACCATAGAACCTACCACCGAGCACGAAGTGCGAGTCCTAAATATATACAGCCCCTTGTGTAACTGACTGACTGACTGACTGACTGGCTCACTCACTCACTCACTCACTCATACTAATTCTAGCCCACTTCTAGATGAGCTAGGAAGATGCGGTTTTCACCATTGGATTCCTTATTTTTTGTACATACTAAGAAAAATCGAAAACTCCCGAAATTCCAAACCGGTTCCCCAGATATTGACGTTTTTTAGTCCCCCCATAAGAAATACACGGGGAACACGCTTTGAGGCCAGCAAAACTTTTCCTACGTGACCTCATGCATACCCCGCGAAGCCCCGGGAGCGCGCAAAAACTATAAAAATTAAAAAAAATATTGAGACTAAAACGAAGAAAATGCGTTCACTAGATCGTCTCAGGAGGTGCTGCCACCACAGTGGTGAAAATCGTTACTAATAATTATTATTTTTTAAAAGCGGGATTTTGATTTAACCCAACAGTACTCCATAGTTAAACCTGAACCGTAGGACGGCAAAGACTAGCTATTGAAGATCTACTTGAACCTATAATAACACAAGTTGAATCCAGAGGATCCAATCCAAGCTGTGCTAGCTAGATGGATAGGTAGTTACGCCTGCAGAGAAATTTCCATAAGACACAATTGAATCAATGACCAAAAGCGTAAACAATACCAGTCAGAGAAATAAGTGGATATGATGAACATCTGGAAAACAGAAACAATTAATAGAAAATGAAGTGAAATACCCCCAGAAAAGTCCCTGGAGAGAAATTTCCATAACACACCATTGAGTCAATGACCAAAAGTGTAAACAATACCAGAACAAGTGGAAAATGGGAATAGAAAATGAACCATAGAACCTACCACCGAGCACGAAGTGCGAGTCCTAAATATATACAGCCCCTTGTGTAACTGACTGACTGACTGACTGACTGGCTCACTCACTCACTCACTCACTCATACTAATTCTAGCCCACTTCTAGATGAGCTAGGAAGATGCGGTTTTCACCATTGGATTCCTTATTTTTTGTACATACTAAGAAAAATCGAAAACTCCCGAAATTCCAAACCGTTTCCCGAGATATTGACGTTTTTTAGTCCCCCCATAAGAAATACACGGGGAACACGCTTTGAGGCCAGCAAAACTTTTCCTACGTGACCTCATGCACACCCCGCGAAGCCCCGGGAGCGCGCAGCGCGACTGTAAACGAGGGAGCGCGAAGCGCGACCCCATGCACAACCCCGCGAAGCCCCCGGGAGCGCGCAGCGCGACCGTAAGCAAGGGAGCGCGAAGCGCGACCCCAACAAGTTTTCATTTCTTCGAAACAAGGAAACTTTTCCTACGTTTAATATTTTGCTCTCGCTTTTAGTTTTCAGTTTTCATTTCTTCGAGACAAGACTCAGGGACGGTTGCTCTCGCTTTTAGTTTTCAGTTTTCATTTCTTCGAGACAATACTCAGGGACGATATTAGTTTTCAGGGGCGAAGCTTGCTCTCGCTTTTAGTTTTCAGTTTTCATTTCTTCGAGACAAGACTCAGGGACGATATTAGTTTTCAGGGGCGAAGCCAGATGCACAACCCCGCGAAGCCCCCGGGAGCGCGCAGCGCGACCGTAAACAAGGGAGCGCGAAGCGCGACCCTACGCATACCCCCGCGAACGGGAGCGGCAGCGCGACCGTAAACGCGACCCTATGCATAACCCCGCGAAGCCCCCGGGAGCGCGCAGCGCGACGTAAACAAGAGGAGTCGCGAAGCGACCACAAGGGAGCGCGAAGCGCGACCCCATGCACAACCCCGCGAAGCCCCGGGAGCGCGCAGCGCGACCGTAAACGAAGGAGCGCGAAGCGCGACCCCCAAGTTTTCATTTCTTCGAAACAAGGAAACTTTTCCTACGTTTAATATTTTGCTCTCGCTTTTAGTTTTCAGTTTTCATTTCTTCGAGACAAGACTCAGGGACGGTTGCTCTCGCTTTTAGTTTTCAGTTTTCATTTCTTCGAGACAATACTCAGGGACGATATTAGTTTTCAGGGGCGAAGCTTGCTCTCGCTTTTAGTTTTCAGTTTTCATTTCTTCGAGACAAGACTCAGGGACGATATTAGTTTTCAGGGGCGAAGCCAGATGCACAACCCCGCGAAGCCCCCGGGAGCGCGCAGCGCGACCGTAAACAAGGGAGCGCGAAGCGCGACCCTACGCATACCCCCGCGAAGCCCCGGGAGCGCGCAGCGCGACCGTAAACAAGGGAGCGCGAAGCGCGACCCCATGCACAACCCCGCGAAGCCCCGGGAGCACGCAGCGCGACCGTATACGCAACCCCGCGTAGCGAACACGCGAAGCCCCCGGGGGGTGCTCGTAATTAATACTCCGCCCCCTCCCGATCACTCTAACTACTTAACGGTGCTCTTTTATAGCGAGTATTAATTATACTTACCTTTTCTTAATAAAGTTTTATTTTTTTACTTTTGAAATAAAAGAAATCATTATTCTTGTTATTTAATCGGAACGATTAGTAAGCTATTTCCTTGATGATTAGGATTTTATCATTACAAGTCTCTATCGTTGTAGGTACCTACATAAATGTGGATGAAACAGCGCCCATGTCCCTACCCTTTTGGCAAAAATAGCCTGTAACACCGCCTATCTTCTTTAACTAGTTAACGGTGCTCTTTCATAGCTTAATGTTACTAAAAATATACAGTGGGTATCTTAAAATAATAATTTCTTTCAAAAAAATCCAAAACAATGTAGTTTTTGATTTACAGTACAGTTTTTACTTGCTCCTGTAAAGTTGCAAAAAATGAGATAGGCGGTGTGACTTTGGCAGCGACGCTATAAGGGTTCAGTGAACTGTAGAAATCACTCAGAAAAAGAGGACTTAAAGCGTCCCGTAGACTTTAAAGGCCTGAATAGTTCGATTCCCGCCCGGGGCGGCTTTTATCCTAAATAGATAAAGTTTGTTCTCAGAACGGCGGGCTTTCTCCTATCCTGTCTTCCTACTCTCTTTGATTTCGGGACGATAAGACCTCAGTTGTTACAATTCCCCCTATCAAACCTCTTGAAAAAAAAAATATATATATAAAGTAAGTATGTAGAATAAAATAAAGGTAAAATAAACCCACACCTCTGTGGAAAGAAGGAGGGAATGAAATGGAGCGAACTTTTCCTGCGTTTAATATTTTGCTCTCGCTTTTTCAGTTTTCATTTCTTCGGGACAAGACTCAGGGACGATATTAGTTTTCAGGGGCGAAGCCAAGGGAGCGCGAAGCGCGACCACATGCTCACCCCGCGAAGCCCCGGGAGCGCGCAGCGCGACCGTAAACAAGGGAGCGCGAAGCGCGACCCCATGCACACCCGCGAACCCCGGGAGCGCGCAGCGCGACCGTAAACGAAAGGGGAGCGCGAAGCGCGACCCCATGCACACACCGCGCGAAGCCCGGGAGCGCGCAGCGCGACCGTAAACAAGGGAGCGCGAAGCGCGACCCCATGCACAACCCGCGAAGCCCCCGGGAGCGCGCAGCGCGACCCGCGTATGCAACCCCGCGAAGCCCGGAGCGCGCAGCGCGACGTAACGACAAGGAGCGCGAAGCGCGAACCCCATGGCGACAACCCCCGCGAGCCCCGGGGAGCGCGCAGGCGCGACCGTAAACAAGGGAGCGCGAAGCGGAACCCCATGCACAACCCCGCGAAGCCCCGGGAGCGCGCCAGCGCGACCGGTATACGCAACCCCGCGTAGCGAACACGCGAAGCCCCCGGGGGGTGGAGGGGGGCGAAGCCCCCCTCCCGAGCACGAGCACGAAGTCTTAAATATATACAGCCCCTTGTGTAACTGACTGACTCACTCATACTAATTCTAACCCACTTCTAGACGTGCTAGGAAGATGCGGTTTTCACCATTGGATTCCTTATTTTTTGTAGGTACTGGGAAAAATCGGAAAATCCCGAAATTCCAAACCGTTCCCGAGATATTGACGTTTTTTAGTTCCCCCATAAGAAATACACAGGGAACAAGGTTTGAGGCCAGCAAAACTTTTCCTGCGTTTAATATTTTCTCTCGCTTTTAGTTTTCAGTTTTCATTTCTCGAGATAAAACTCAGGGACGATATAAGGTCTCAGGGGCGAAGCCAAGGGACCGCGAAGCGCGACCTCATGCACATCCCGCGAAGCCCCGAGAGCGCGCAGCGCGACCGTAAACAAGGGAGCGCGAACCGCGACCCCATGCACAACTCCGCGAAGCCCCAGGAGCGCGCAGCGCGACCGTAAACAAGGGAGCGCAAAGCGCGACCCCATGCACAATTCCGCGGAGCCCCGGGAGCGCGCAGCGCGACCGTAAACGAGGGAGCGCAAAGCGCGACCCCATTGACCTCAGATTTGGATTTTTCCCAACTTTTTACATAGGAATCGACCATTTATTTATAAGTTTTACCCATTTGCAACTGCTCCATTGACTGACATTTGTTTCTCTAGTGAAGTCTACCGGGAGAATTGCCGTAGTGAAGTCTAGCGGGAGATCCTCCGGTTAATACGAACAGTTGTCTTTTTAATCAGCTGATTATCCCCACTACGCACTACGAGTTGACTACGAGATTTTTACCCCCATTCTCTAAATTTCGGTTTATGATTTATCCTAAATCCTAAACCCGCGTAGCGAACACGCGAAGCCCCCGGGGGGTGGAGGGGGGCGTAGCCCCCCTCCCGAGCACGAAGTGCGAGTCTATCTAAAATATATACAGCCCCTTGTGTAACTGACTCACTGACTGACTCACTCACTCATACTAATTCTAACCCATTTCTAGATGGGCTAGGAAGATGCGGTTTTCACCATTTTTTTAGGTACTGGAGAAAACCTCCGAAATTCCAAACCGTTCCCGAGATATTGACGTTTTTTAGTCCCCCCATAAGAAATACACGGGGAACACACATGGCCAGCAAAACTTTTCCTACGTTTAATATTTCTCTCTCGCTTTTAGTTTTCAGTTTTCATTTCTTCGAGACAAGACTTAGGGACGATACTAGTTTTCAGGGGCGAAGCCCCGGGAGCGCGCAGCGCGACCGTAAACAAGGGAGCGCGAAGCGCGACCCCAAGCACAACCCCGCAAAGGCGCGACCGTAAACAAGGGAGCGCGAAGCGCGACCCCCTGCACAACCCCGCGAAGCCCCCGGGAGCGCGCAGCGCGACTGTAAACAAGGTAGCGCGACCCCATGCACAACCTCGCGAAGCCCCGGGAGCGCGCAGCGCGACCGTATACGCAACCCCGCGTAGCGAACACGCGAAGCCCCCGGGTGTGGAAGGGGCGAAGCCCCTCCTCCCGAGCACAAAGTGCGAGTGTTCAATATAAGATGAGTAGAGGATAAATTTAACTTATATTCCACAGATGTGGTTGCGTAGAATTAAAATCGAAGCACGAGTGATAGATTGAGAAATACATTTCAGGGTGGATTCACTGATGTTGAATTCTACTGCAAAACTTTTGAAAAATGAAGTAATGGTGCCTCGATAGATTGAGAAATACATTTCAGGGTGGATTCACTGATGTTGAATTCTACTGCAAAACTTTTGAAAAATGAAGTAATGGTGCCTCTATAGAGGAGCTATAGCTCCTATATGAACAAACCTCTAACATCAATTTCAGATAACCCATATTTTTCTTTGTAGTATGGGATTGTTGGTATGTAGATGCTCCTTTTTTCCTCGTGAACTTCATCAGGTTGTTCCGCACTAGTTTCAAAACGGACAGTAGGATCTACATCCCTACTCGCATGAACTGACGTCATCACGAAAAAATGGCTGCCCGCGAAAATTTTGTGCGTTTCGAAAATCAGAAATTTCCAACAAAGATTTCTCCTCTTAGGAAGCCTCAAATGAAATTTTAAGCATTTCTATTGAAATCAGCGTGTTTCGAACTTCCTTTATCAGCGAAGAAAAAAAAAAGTGGTTGAGCCCCATTTGTGTACACCTGATCTAAACCAAATGCAAAACGGCCGAGTTAAAACATAGACCTCACTACGTTCGATCAAAAATATGGCGTGCGGTAATGGAGCAGTGTTGCAAATGGGTAAAAATTATTAAATGGTCAATTCCTATGTAAAAAAAGTTCGGAAAAATCCAAATCTGAGGTCAAAACTTCGAAAAAATAACTGTAAAAAGGTCGAAAATTCAATTTTTATTTTCCGTTCTAATGAAAGAATTCAAATATGTGTGACGTCAGACTTTACGCGGTTGTTTTGTTTCGTCCGTTAGGTAGCGCCACTATGCAAGGGCGCTAGTGGAGGAGCAGAAAGAACTGCACAGAAACGTATGCGTACAAACACGATAATGCGTTGCCTGTGAGGGAGCTTTGCTCGGGACATTTGATGTGACGTCATCACCTACGGGAGTGTATGCCGTGACGTCAAAGTTCACGATTTGCCGGCATTTGTTTAATCAATTTATCTCGGGATACTATAGAAGTCGTAGAAGAAAAAGAAAAATTCCGTTGGTACTCATTTTTCCTGCTCTATGACTTTGAAACATCACCATACTATAGAAGTCGTAGAAGAAAAAGAAAAATTCCGTTGGTACTCATTTTTCCTGCTCTATGACTTTGAAACATCACCCATCACCCAAGTAAGCGCAACTGATCTATTTTGACAAAAATACAAAATTGTACGGTAATCCCGCAGGACCAAACTGGCAACACTGTGGTGTGGAGTTGTTTTTAAAGTTTTTGGTGAACTCCGAACTCCAAAACAAGATTAATTAACAAGAAAAAAAAGTAAAAAGTTCTTTTTTCAATTTTTCCCATTTATCTTTTGCGTAGAAATTTTCATTTGTCCAATTTTCTTTTTCCCGATTTCCCGAAGGTATCAGACTCTTCTACCCGTTATGATACTACTTAACCGTTGATCATTTCGCCTTTTTCTTTATTTTTCTAGGAGCTCTTTTTCATAACTTCTTGGGCTTTAAAGTTCCTAATCCGAATCT
The DNA here is from genome assembly GCF_000475195.1 of Diaphorina citri. NCBI lineage: Eukaryota > Metazoa > Arthropoda > Insecta > Hemiptera > Psyllidae > Diaphorina > Diaphorina citri. The sequence continues at coordinate 7,012 of NW_007379582.1, read as the reverse complement.
TCGTTTTAATAAAAAATGTGTCGTGCTCTTTAAATTAGAGTGTAGGTATAAATGGTATAAGAAAAGTGACTCAGTGAGAAGTCTGAAATGGTGTTTTACTGAAGAAAAATAAATTATGGTAAACATCTAAGTAAGTACCTATGTAGATTGATTTAATTATGATCTAGAAGTCCTCCTTGCAAGCTTTTTAAATGATATTTTTACATTCAAGTTACTTGTTAATTTCTAAAAAAGAGGAAAGAACCCCTGATGGCAATTGTTAGGTGGTGTCAAAATTCCAGGTTTGACCCCAGAAGGGGCAGCATCCAATTGCGCCAATCCCTATCTCAAAAATAAAAATGTGTGTTTGATTCCGCCATGCTCAATTTTGGGAAATCCTGAAACTGCCTTCTACTCTGCAAACACAGTTTTTATATACTTTGTTATGAACTATGGGTAGGTAATTGGAAGTCACGTGAATTTCTTTTTATAATAGAATAAAACTTGTTTTAAACAATATTTGCTACTTAAAAAACATCAAAAGAACACAATAAAAGCTAATTTAGATTAATTATTCGTACTATGATGTAGAAAACTTTCGGAAAAATTAAGAACAAACAGGTTTGGTTGTGAAAATTAAGAGAAAAATATTTATTTTGCCTGTTTATAGCCAGGAAGCAATCAGTAACAAACAAGCATAACATAATTTTTATAGTTATAACCCTTTAATAACACTAATCACTGCTCTAATTGTGAAAACTCCTTCTTGCGTTCAACCTAACCCTATAATAACACTGGTCACTGTTCATTTGTGCCAGTTCCTTTGGTAGCAATATTCCACGGACTTGACTTCTGCACAAGTACCGAACTATGTACTGTCTACCTTTAGGCATGTACTTTTACCTGTTAGCATCACTCGGTTTGATAGTGCATAGGCTAGGTACCTATGTATGTATTTATGTATGTACCTACAGAATATTATGTAGATACTAATGCATCTAATACAGGCATGTCAAACTCAAAATGTATAGAGGGCCATTTTTGATATTTGTTGAACATTGGGGGGCCACAAGTATTCCCCCCCCCCCCCAGTAAAAAAAAATCATGGTATTCATTTGTTTTTTTAAAAAGAAGTTTTATTGGGTCACAATAATTTTATTTTGAACATAGAAATAGTCTCCAAATCTTGTACGTCTGATACATCTGAACTAGATCCAGCGTGCTAGTGATTTTAATCCAAATTTTTATTAGTAAGTAGGTAAAGTAGGTATCTATTATTTTATTAGATGCGTTTACCAAGAAGTACTTTTTAACTTCATTTTGTTTCAAAGAATAAAGTAATAAAAAAAAAAATGTCTCCTTGTGAAATATTATTAATTTATTTAATATTATACCCTTGTGGCTCACAGCGGGCCGCACAATTTGACCAGGCGGGCCGCCAGTTTGACATGCCTGATCTAATACTTAATCATCAGTTCAGTAGTGTTTAATTGTTTGTTGTGTTATTACAACTTTTGAGTTTAATGTGACGAGAGAAAAGATGAATCATGAACATGAGCCTGTGCAGTATCATGACGTTAAAAAGAAAGAGTTGCAAGCCGTGGCCAAACGCAAAGCAATGGAGGACTTGTGTGAACTTCTGATCTCTACAATGCACTTCTTAGAGAAAATTTCCTACCATTACAGAGTAAGGAGAGTGAAATAAAATCTTTAAATTAAAACAGCATTTCTGTACCCAATTTCCTAGATAATATTGGAATTGAATTTATTTATTTATTTATTATTTTTTTTTTGTTAGTACAAATTTTTGTCGATAGTGGGATTCGAACCCGGGACCTTCTGCATGGCAAGCAAGCGCGTTACCACTGGACTAACCGTGCCCCCTTACCACTGGACTAACCGTGACCTATGTATAATATTATTAAATTATGTATTTTTCAAATAAATTGTCTTCTGTATTTTGAACTTTTATGTTTTTTATCAAATAAACCGTATGTATTTTTCAAATAAATTGTCTTTTATTTTTTTCATCAAATAAACCGTCTTTACCCATTTTAACTCATGAAAACCTATATAGGTTATTTACTTTACTGGCGGAATAGAAGGCTACTTTTCATTTGGTGGAATTGGTAGCTGGTAGAAAAGAACACACATTGGCGGAATCGGACAACGCCCCCCAGAAGTGACACCACTTTAGCATAAAAGTAAGAGATAATATCAACAACAAAGTTTCGGTCTACCTCAGTTTCAAAAGTGATAGTTAACTAGAAAATTGGGTAACTGTCTAGAAGACACAGCAATAAAGATGTGTAAATACAAAGTCTCGTACAAAGGACGGGTCAACCACTAGTTTATATTATCTATAAATTATGTTATGCTTGTTTGTTACTGATTGCTTCCTGGCTATAAACAGGCAAAATAAAAAATTTTCTCCTAATTTTCACAACCGAACGTGTTTGTTCTTAGTTTTTCCGAAAGTTTTCTATATCATAGTACGAATAATTAATCTAAATTAGCATTTATTGTGTTCTTTTGATGTTTTTTAAGTAGCAAATATTGTTTAAAACAAGTTTTATTCTATTATAAAAAGTCCTAACACCAATAGGTGAGGAGTTGTAGCGACAAATATGGGCAAAAAACACATAATGCCCCTGGATTGCATAACCAAAGTGACGGAAAACTTTAAGGCCGTTGAGCATGTCGACAGCGATGTCCGATCGAGCTGAAACTTTTTAGCAATTTTTTTTAGACCAAAAGGAACCATAAATCGAGTGATAATCATTACTTTTTAATACTTCGAAAATAAGGGCCAGTCTAGTGTGCCTATTAGTAAGTATGGAGGTAGGCATCGAAATAAATCACCTGTCGGCTTTTGGGGAATTTTGAAGAACGAAATGTTTTTATAATAATTATGATTGACGATCAAAACAAGAACCACCTTGACGCAAACACAAATGGAGCTTAGGGTCCTTGAGAGATGTTTACAGAATGTTATCAAAAAGATCGATCAACTTTGAGAGACAATCTACATAAAGTTAAGAAAAAAGCAACCTACATCTTGGAGAATTACATATTTACCTATGTACGTACAGGATTGTAACAAAATTAAAAGAAACCATCTTTTGCAGAATACACTTCATTAATTTGTACATAGCCGTCACTAATTGTAATTTGTAATTTGTAATTTATTTGTACAATTTATTTGACATAAAATACATAATATGAGTACAATGTATAGGTAAAGATAATAGTATTATTTATGTATTTAAAAAGATAAGGAAAAAAAAAGCAGTGTACTCTTCTCACACTAAGAGGAAAAATTCCCCTTGTTTTGTGAGAAGTAGTAAAAAAAAAAAAAAAAAAAAAAAAAGTGCAGAAGTTCACTAGCTGAACAGGTGTATCACACAGGTGACACAGAACTGAAAGGGGACACCCTGCCCCGAGGCAAAAACTTTACACATAGGTTGTTCTTCTGAAATTTTACTGAAATCTTTATGAAGTTGGTTGAAAAAAAAACTAATTCCGATTTTCTCCCCCCAAAACTGACTAGTCACTTACTCAATAAGGTAAACTATTTAAAACTATAAACTGTACAAACGGATGACTTACTGAGACAATGTTTGGTCACTCCCCCCACACGTCTACTCCTCTTTTATTCAAAACACAGAAAAAGGTCGCACTGTAGATCTGGTCTTTTCGAAATCTCAAAAGCAAGTGTCCACATTAACTCTTCTGGCTAACAATCCCAGGGTCTAGGGTACCACCCTCAATATATTTATGATACACGTGTAATCTGAAATAAGCATAGCCTGTAGCACTACCCTTTGGGATAGCAGCTTAACTCCAAACACAAAAAGCCCACTCCGAGGCTTAGGTGTAGGGGCGAACAGCCCTAAAGGATGGGTTAAGCTTCTATGAATCTACGAATCTACGAATCTACTACCCTTTGTCAGCAGAAAATCAGAAAGGAGTTTTGAGATAGGGGTGTGCCGTGTTCTCAATAGCAGGCTTCAATCTCACACTATCCAATATACATATACATATAAAAAAAAAAAAACCAAAGTTATTTATTGCTACAGGGTAACAAGCTGTGGCACTTTGAATTGCATTTTACATTTTTCTTCTTACAAAAACGTTTTTTTTTTTTTTTTTGATGTCTGGCACTTTGTCTGGCAGGAGAATCTGAAAAAATCCTTGACCACTTCCTGATGATTGTGCTCGAAATCAAACGAAATAAAGTCAAAACAAAAAGATGTGCATACACCCAATTGTTAAAGTCTCAGCTCTGGCAAAAGAATCTGAGTGAGGTCTACAGCTCACAGAACCACTCGTTTATTTTTCAAATCAACTTATACTGCTCGTTTTAGTTACTAAGTCAACTCTAACTAGGAATAGTCAACTCTAACAAAGAATATACTTTCACTGTAACATTTGTACTATATTGTGTTCCAGGTTGAAGACAAATACATAGCTTCAAAATGACTGATGTGGATCCAGAAACTCTGCTGGAATGGCTAAATATGAGTACTGGCGATGAGAGAGATATGCAGCTCATAGCACTAGAACAGTTGTGTATGTTACTGCTCATGTCAGATAATGTGGACCGTTGCTTTGAAAGGTAAGATGAAAGCTTTGAATTATTGCAGGTAAACTACATTGGTAACTTGACAGACCATCTGGAGGATCATGTTCCTGACCCCACTTGGGCTGTGTGGAAACAGGTGGCTTTTTGCCAAATGGAGGGTAAAACCCTGTCAATATAAATGGCAGTGAGTTTTCATAGGCGGTTCTTGCCTAAATGTTTGGGGGGGCTTGATTTTGAAGGTACACCTTCAAAATTTTGATTTAGCTTTATGTAAAAAATCTGGTGTGAACATCACACGACTTTCCTTATCCTATTTAATGATGCTTATCCTATTTAATGATGCTTACATGTACCTACTTCTACTGTCAAACGTATCGCATCGTTCTCTGTTTCTCTGTGTTCTTTCAATGTTTTTAATGTAAATTATTCGTGAAATTATAAATCGTAATATCATTCTTTGTTAATTTTCTTCGCTGATTCTGAAAATGTCATTACTTTTTTAATCGGACAAGTAACAAAAAAGTTACGTTGTGATATATTTTTTTCTTTGTTTAAATCGTCTCGTACTTTGTGTATTTATGTATACGCTTTATCTACCAGTCCCCCTATCAGTTTATTTCAAAGTTTGACCTTGAAATACTTAATAGCTGTGTGGCGCTGGGTCCCTGTGTTACCTGAAATATTCATTCATTGATACTGAGTACCTGTTGAACTGTACCTCTATATTCAGTTACCTACTACCGTGATATCTAGTCATTTTCTGTTTATACCAAACTGATACCTTGCTCAGCTGAGATGAGTACTATGACCGATACTACAGTCGAGGTACCTACTACTTGTAATACTATTGATTCCAACCAGGCGCGGTCCAATGCACAGTCTGTCGATATTCACAAGTATGTGACACAGCTTGAAAAGCGTGTTCTGGAGCAAGAACAACTTATTGCTCTGTTGAATGACAAAATCTCAGGATTGGAGTCCAGGAGTGGTAAGAAGTCTTACTATCAAGCTCTTGTGAATCAGGACAATCCCACGACGTCTTCTGGTTCCTCGGGCAGCCATGCAACTGTTCAGTCTGCTGATGGTGTTGTAGCCAGTGGTTCTTCATCTGCTGATGGAAATGGTCAACGCATCAAGTCCAGATCTACTCCTAGCGTCTCTTTCATTGGTTCTAGGAAGACTGATATTGCTTCGGTTCCAACCGTGAGATACTTTCAACTTTTTGTGACAAGGGTTAATCCTGCTACTTCATGTCAAATGCTGACGGAAAATTTGATGAACAATATTTCTGAACTATCATCTGTCAAGTGTTCTAAATTGAAGACTCGCCATGCATCGTACGCGTCCTTCCATATTGTCGTGCCTGAAGCTGAGAAGTCACTAGTTTTCTGTGGTGATGCTTGGCCAGAGGGTACGTTAGTGAAGCAGTTTGCTGGGAAGCTTCTCCGGGGCTTTGTTCAGGAATCCTTCTCTTCTGGTGCTGCTGGTAGCGATTCGGCTTCTGTTGGATCTGGTTCTGCTGGAAATGGAGCGGATGTCACACGTCCTAAAACAACTGGAGCTCCACCGAAACGAAAAGTCCAACCCAAGAGTACCACTACAGTGAGACAGGGCGGCGTAGCTACTGGCTCTCGTTCCAGTTCTCCTTTAGTAACTGGTGGAACTTCCAACACATCCCCCGCACCTTCTACTTCTGCTTCTTCTCCAAAAAACTCGAGGCCGAAAAGGGTCCTGAAGAAGTCATAACCTGCTATTACCAGAATGTACAAAGTCTGAGAGGTAGATTTGACACTTTTAGGAATAATGTTCATCTTTGTTCTTATGACATTTTGTTTATAACAGAAACTTGGTTAAATGACAATTTTTCATGTAGTGAAATAAAACTTAACAATTATGACATTTATCGTTCTGACAGGAACTACTCTTTATCAAATACAACTCGAGGGGGTGGGGTTTTGATTGCGGTCAACAAAAGACTGAAATCCAAGTTGGTTCCAATTGAGGCACCTTCCCTGGTATTTGAACATGTTTTTGTCAATGTACTGTTACCCGACACTTCTCTTTTACTCGGTTGTACTTATATTAATCCATCTTCTGCTCTTGATATTTATAATGAACATTGTACTGTTGTTGATCAGTTGCGTGAAAAATATCCCAACTCTGGGAACAATAAATTTAATATTTTTCCATCAAGGAAGCTTTTTTTGCTTTAGGGAATCTTTTGCGATAATCACTGACGATTTGTAGTGCAAATTGTCTTTGCTTGACTAAAAATGAAGAGCAAAGACAATTTGCACTACAAATTGTTAGTGATTATCGCAAAAGATTCCCTAAAGCAAAAAAAGCTTCCTTGATGGAAAAATATTAAAGTTATTGTTCCCAATAAAACTATAAATTATGTTCTAATAGTCTGACTGGGGGACGTTAAACAGGGAGTAGACCAGCTTA